>NC_056748.1:337896639-338196639 GCF_019279795.1 Protopterus annectens | reverse complement strand
CCACAGAAGCGCTGAAAAGCCGCGTTTTAGGTGGAATTAGCTTTTCAGGGAAATAACAAGCCTACAAACAAAACTAGATTCAGCAGGCCTGGATCTAGTCTATGCTACAGCAAACAAGGTGTACCAATTACAGTAAGAAATAGTTCAAATATGCAGGCACTTCTCTTGCTTGAACTCAGCTACTGAGTTCTGGTGAGAGCAGTAGTTCTCTCTCTCTGTCTGTCTGGCACCTAGCAATTTCAACACCTTGTTGAAATATTTATTTTATTTTATTTTAGTTTGCATTTGTTTACTGGGAAAGTCTGACTGGCAAGAAACCTGTTTTCAGCAGAGACCCGGAGAGACAAGCTCCACTACAATACAGCTAAGAACACTTACAGAAATATTTATTAACTAACAATAGAGAAAACAGTAATAAGGAAAATTACACAGCAGAAAAAAAATACAGCACATGTCAGCATGAAAGGTTGGTACTATATACAATATTATATGATCCACAACAGTATTTTTACAGTAAAATGTAACATTTTTACTATCCTAATAAAAGACATTTCACCAAATAATCTATTTTGGAAGTACTTCAGAACAGAGTAAAATAGTAATACGTGGGCTAAATATAAGAGGGAGAGGAAAAAAGAATGCGAATATAGAAGGCAGCGAGTGTATTAGGAGTGGAGTGGTAATAGGTTAGAAGGTGTAGAGAAAGTATTGAAATGTCATCCTGGTGTAGTGCAGGAGCATAGGCAGAGTTTTGTTAGGTGTTCCCTAAGAAGTAACTTAAAATTGGAAGTATTAGTGGTGTGTTGAATGTGTTGGAGAATGGAAATCCATTTTTGGATATCTGGTATGAGAAGAGAGAATCCCCATTGCCATTGTTAGCCTTAGTGACTTTTAGAAGGAGTTTATCAGAAGATCTCAGTATTCTAGCATTATTGTATTCCTGAATTAAGTTTTTGAGTGCAGGGCAGTTATTGGGTTTATGAACTATGGAGTGGGCAACAATTAATTGGTTCAGGGATAACAGATTATTAGGTAGTCTATCCAGTTTAGTTCGCAGAGGGCAGAGCAGTGGTGAGATCTGTAGGAATGACTAGTAGTAAATGTTGCTATTTTATTGTAACATGACTCTAATTTGTTCATATCAGATTTTCAGAGGTTAGTGAAAATGAGTGATGCATATAGAAGGGTGGAGAGGAAGTGCGTCCTGGCTATAGAGTGTTGGGTGTTGTTAGTAAGGTATAGCTAGAATTTATAAAGTGTTCCAAGCTTTATATGGACCTTTTTGATAGATAGTGCTATGTGTTTATCAAATTTTAGGCATGTATCTATTGTTAATTTGATAAGTTTGGTGTGTTCTACTGGTTCAATTTTGGTTTTATTGGAGGAGTATATAGTGAAAGGGGGGAGGAGCATCTGGTATTGGAGAGTAGCATTAGTTTTGTTAGGGTTGAGTATCAGTTGGTAGTCTAAGAGATAGTTTTTCCATATCTGTGAAGAATTTTATTCTCTAGGAGTTCTGGTAGGGATGGAGCTAAGCAAATAAGGGTAGAGTAGTCTGCATATTGTACAGTGGTGGATAGATGGGTGGCTGCCCAAAGTTTGTAAAGATTGTGAAAAGTAGTGGACCAAGGACTGAGCCTTGTGACACACCAATTGAGATGGGTAGTGAGGTAGAGAGGTTGTTTTCCCACTTGACTGGTTTGTTGTCAGTTAGTTAAGTAACTATGGAACCAAGATAATGCTGGATGGGAGAGGTTTAGGAATGCTAGTGCCTTGAGTAGTTTGTGGTGTGATATTGTGTCTAATGCTTTGCACATGTCAAGAAAGATTGAGGATACATGGTGACCCTTGTTTATGAGCTCATTGATAGTGTTGGCAAAATTTATTAAAGCCGTTATGGTGCTGTGCTTGGGTCTAAAGCCATGTTAGGTATTTGATAGAAGGTTATTTCTAAGTAGACATGGGTTGTACATGTGTGCATTTTTCAAGAATTTTGGCTAGTGGTGGGAGTATTGCTATTGGTTGTTATTTTGAAAAGTCAGTAGAGGAGCCGCCTTTGTGCAGAGGAAAGATATGAGAGATTTTCCAGAGCTTTGGGATGTATTGCTCTGATATGGACCTGTTGATAAGGATAGAAATGGGATAAGATATGGATTCAGTTGCCAGTTTAAGAAATTCATTTGGGAGTTGCTCAGCAGTGAGAGATGAGGGTTTTAGTTTTAGTAGAAATATTCTAATGGTGCTGGCTTGTTTTGGTCTGATACAAAAGGAACTGCGGCAAGGTCCTGAGTCAGATGGTATTAATGGGAATGCTGTCATTTTTTACGAGAGACAGTATTACATTTATGAAGTGTGAATTATATTGTGATGCTATCTTTTCTTTGGAATTTATGGTGGTAGGAGATGGTGTAGTGGTTTGACCAGGACAAAGGAGTTGTTTTAAGGCTGCTCAGAATTTTTGGGGTTTATTTTGGTGATTTTGTTGGATTGAAGTATAATAAGCTTTTTATTATTTTTGATTTGTTTTTAGCATGGTTTCTAAGTTGTCTATATGATTCATAGGAGGTTTGGTTTTTGGTCTCTTGATATTGAGACCAGGCTCTCTCTACTTTACAAGTTGCATGGTATCCTTTGTTAGCCATGGGAGCTTCTTTGCTTTAACCCAGATTTTCCTAAGGGGTACTTGAGGATTTAGTATATCTAGGAAAGTATTATTGAAGTATTCAACTGCAGATTCCATGTGGAGATGTTTTTTTTTTTGGGGGGGGGGGTCCAGTCACATTGTTTAAGAAGTGACTTGAAGGTTTTTGGGGAGAATTTTTTTTTTTTTGCTATGAACACGTTTAAATATGATGTTTTTATAAGGGTATGTCTGCTTTCTAAGTAGGTAGATGGGATAATGGTCACTGAGACTGTCTGGAAGGCATCTAGTTAGGTAACTAAGGGAGGGCCTATTTGTTAGTGTCCAGTCAAGGATTGACTGCCTTTTGCTGTGTTTGTCAATTCTGGTTGGGGCGTGTATTAATTGAGAGAAACTATAAAGTTTAATAGAGTTGGTAGGGTTTTCAGAGGAGCAGGTGGTCCAGTCTAAGTTAAAGCCTCCTATTATAATAGTTTCCTGATTAAAAGTGCAGACCAACTGAGAAGGCTCTTGATGCTTGAGAGGTTGATACCTGGGGGGGATGTAGGTGGCAATAATTATAATGTGTTTTTGGAGTTTAGTTAGAGATGTGAGATTAATATTTCAGATTTTATGAAGTCTGGGGGTTCATTTACAAGACATTCCAGTTTGAGTAAGTCCTTGCATGCTATGGCTATGCCACCACCTCATTTATGAGTTCTATTAAGTCTGTGTAAATTGTAGCCCAGGGCTAAGATTTCAGTATCTTTTATGTGGGGCTTGTGCCATGTTTCAGTTATAACTACAATGTCTGGAGTGTATAGGGTAATAGTTGAGTGAAATTCATGAACCTTGTTTAGAATGCTTCTTAGGTTCATGTTTAATAATAGGAAGTCAGAGCCATTGTGTGTTGGGCTACTGAGGTTGAGAGGTATTGTACTATGTGGTGTAAGGGTATTGTGTATTTGAGAGCCTGGATGGGGATGCATGTGCCCACACAGTTTAAGGTAGTTTGCTTTTATCAGAAATAGGTATTTTTGTGTAGTAGTTTGGAAAATCTATAGTATTTATGATGTTTTGTATGTAACTCTGTGTATCTGAATGTAAACAGTTCTATGTGAGAGCTATTGAAGAGGTGAGGTGATATGACTATGCTTGTTAAGTTAGAGTTGAGTGGAGAACTGAATGGGTTAGTTGGACAGTAGATGGTAATGATGTGTTTGTGATATGAGGTAGTATGGTAAGTTAAGATAAGTAGGCAAAGTAGAGATATGTTTTGAAGTAACATACTTGCTGAGTGTGGATTGTGATAGGCTTTGCTTAAAGAGTTTGGATAGGTTTATTGTTTAGGGGTGTGTTTAGTGATTAGGTATAAATGAAGCTATAGAGGGGGTGGGAATTAGGGGGGTAGGGGAGTGAAGTGAGCCTGAGCAGAGCGAGGCTAAACTGAGTGGGTTGAATAATGGAGCAGACATGTGAGCAGAAACAATTACAAAAAAAACTATCAGTTACACTGCCATGCCACAGGTTAGTGGAAGTAAAACAGTCTGTTGAACACTAATAGACTGAAAGTAGATTTTTTAAACTCTGCTAAGTGTTTGTAATACTTGAGATTACCCCAGAATGAGAAAATAGTAAAACAAATGTTTAAGGATGTGAGAGGAGGGGATTTCTAAAACTATAGCATTCCTGTTAGTGTGCATGGCACTATCCCAAGGAGGCTGAAGGTTTCTATTGTTTAGAGCTTGATTTACTGTGGAGAAGATCGGAAGGACATACATTGTAGTCTCTTTGGATAAACTGTAGCTAAGCTGCGATCTTGGGCATTAGAAGGTGAGACCTCCCAGGCAACCTACACAGGTGGGGCAGCACTCACAGTACTGTGTAAAAGGGAACTGTAAATAAAGAAAATAAATAGTTGTTGTTTGTCTTTCGGCTTTTTCCTGGTAAGGGGTCGCCACAGCGGAACTCCGGTCCACTAATGATTGGCAGTAAAGAAAAGAAATAGTAAACTGTTTAAAAGGATGGGAATTAATAGTTTAGAAAAGAATAGGTGGCTGTCTTAGGACCAGATAAAATATGCTATTATTGCAAACATAAACATTACTGTAAAATATTATAAGCTAGGTGAACAGAAAATAAAGCTTAAAAGTGACTATGTAAGACTCTGTAGACTGTGAGAACAATGTTGAAATAGAAACCAACAAAAAGCAGTAGTATAACTTGAATAAAAAAATCACTTCAAATGCTGTGGGCAATGTAATAGACTCAATACAGTAAGTTAATTCGTAATGGCAGATATTAAAAAGCAGCTTGTAGACTCATGATGAGTGCTAGCATGGTATAACATATGCAGATTCAACATTTGCTGCAGCAGAGTTTGAAAATTATGGTAACAGCACATATAAATACAGATTGATTCTTGAGCAGAAAGATAAAAACACAGTTGAGACTTATGTACATTAAATATAGGCAAATTGTATACTGAGCAACCAGAAGTAAATGAAAAACTTTTGGTTTGTTTGCCTTAAAGACAAACTTTAGATATTATATATCTTTTACAACATATGATAAAAACAAACAAGAGGCTGTGTCACATATTGAGAGAACACTACACTGATGCAAATTGATTTAGTGTCATAGATCTAGAATGACTCAGCAACAGGCAAATAGTTGTTGTTGTCTTTCAGCTTTTCCCGGTTAGGGGTCGCCACAGCGGAACTCCGGTCCACTAATGATTGGCAATAGATTTTCACGGTGCCGAGTTGCCAGCTCGACGCCCAACCTTCAATGAAGGCATGCCCATTCTCGCATATCTTTCGGAATGCCACTCGACCCGCGGGGAGGACATGCAGACTCCACACAGAAGGCACTCCCCGAACAGGCAAACAGTAATAAGCAGAAAATGGATGTACAATATAAAACACACACACCAACAGCAAGATTTGTAGTAGATAACTTACGTGCTGAGCACACTAATAACAGGATGCCAGCACACTGCTGCAAGCCCTGCTGAGATATATTTAAAAATGGTGTCCTTAGTCTCTGGAGAGTAATTAAACTTCTGTTAGGAGGCTGAGCAGGGGGGGAGCTAATTAAGGTGACGTAGGATATGGTTCACAAACTACACTGTAGTAAAACATATCTGTATTAAAAATAGAGCAAAAACACATTAGCAAGTGAACCACGAGGCAGACAAGTGAGCAGAAACAATAGCAAAAATCTATCAGTTACACCGTCATGCTGCAGGTCAATGCAATATACATATATTTATATATATATATATATATATATATATATATATATATATATATATATACACACACACACACACACACACACACACACACACACACACACACACATATTTGAGTTTGCATGTGCGTGGCCAGCATATGAGCTACAAAACACCTGAGTCCCAGGCTGGAAGATGAGGAAAGGATCTGAGTGGGAAGGAATAGATATAGAATGGATAGGTGTGTATATATAAGGATTTTTTTTTTGGGGGGGGGGGGTGATTGGTTCTCATAAACTGATGGCAAAGATAGATAAAAGAAAATGAAGCATGAGAGAATAACAATAAATAGAATAATATTAGAGGAATGTGAGGGCTTTCAAAGTTTCTGGGCAAGTAAGTACCTAGTACATGAGGTTATTGCATGCGAGTATAGGACTCCAAAAGCAAATACATTTATTTTTTTATCTATTCATTACTTGGCATTTGTTTACCAGGTAAGACTGACTAGGTGGTCGCAGGGCCCTTTTCAGAGGGGGCCCAGAGAGAAAAGCCCCACAGTTAAAAAGAATCCTCCAAGATATTTTAGTTTAATATGAAAGTAATAGGCTAGTTGTCCTTACAGGCCATTTGAAACCGAGCCAATTTTTCTTCATAGCCAATTTGCCTTCAAAGTTGAGAATCAAGCCCTGTACCTTGTGTCTGTGAGGTAAATACTTTAACCATTACACTACCCCCTCACCCTTCTTCTTATACAATACAAATCAACAAATGTTAACCAGCACATACAAGACACAAAAAATACTATATAAGGAAAGAAAAAAAACAGAAGAGGTAAATCATGGAAATCCTTATACTGCAGAGTTACATTTCAGTTTTGCAGTAGCAATGCTGATGTTAAGAACTTCCATTAGGTTACTAGATAGGTGCAATATAATATAAATGGCAAGGAAGCTCACTGGAACACTCCAGAGTACTGGTGATGTGGGGAAAGGTGGTAGATAACCTCTTTTTTATATAACTTGCTCATTTTAAATATTCTGTAATTCCCACCATGTAAAGATATTAAGGTTGGATGGCTATTATGCTTACTAGGAATAGATGAAGCACTGTACAGAATAAAGAAAGGATATAAATATTGCTAAGAACAGTTTGGTTGAAAAGTGAAATTGCTACGGTATAAATTAGGGAAGATCAGATGAGTACAGGTTGACAGGATGGGACAATGCATAAGGCACATAGTGGCATGTGAAGGCAGCAGAATTTCGTCTGAAACAAAAATGCAATACAATATGAAAAATAAGGTGTCAAAGAAGAGAGGGGCAGATGGCAGAAAATAAATGAAAAGGTGAGTCATATAAGAAGAGGTAGAAAGCAAAGGAAGAGCAACTTCTATTACAGTACAGAAACATTAAAAGATGTGATACATAAATTGTTAGAATATAAGCAAATCTGATGTGTGATGAGTTTGTGTATGGTTTATGTGATAAGTAATCTTAAAATATGCAACACAATTGTAACTATGCATAAGAATGTTTTCTTTTATAATAAAATATGTGACGATGTAACTTTGGTCTAAAGCTGTTACGAATGTTTTTCAATAAAAAAAGTTAGAGGAAAAATACCATAAAAAATACTGCAGCCAAATTAGATCTACACCAAGTAATATTAAAATAAATGTAGAGGACCCTGAGATGATATACATACATGAATGTAAGTTCAGTGAGGTAATATTCAAAATACTGAAAGCATGAAATATATCCTCAAATATACTAACAATGAAGAGGATGGTATCATTCAGAGAAATGTAATTTTAAGTCTGCCCCCCCCAAAAATGAAAAAAAAAAAATACAAAGTATGATAAAAACTTCTTCACTTTAGATAATGTGGTGAGTAATTAAAACCTGCATCATGTAACCAGAAATGTGGTAATACGTTTTCCCCATCTTTCCAACAGAACTGCAGAAACTATAATAAAGAGCTATGTTAGCTTATTGCCACAGTTGCTAACTGAAACACACTTATACATACACACACACACACACACACACACACAGAGCAGCCCATCATTTAAATTATTTAAACAGTTGCAATGATTAGCAGAAGTTGCACTCAGTTATTGAGCAAATGCAACACTGACTTGTAGGAATCAATCATCACCCTTTCTGCAGTGACAATCACACCCCCTAACAGCTTGCACCCCTTCAGCCCTACTCAAGCTTGAAATTTTTGGATGGTATTCTTGTTAAATGAAATGGTGAAAACAGCTCTTTAAAGGAATTTATCAACAACATCAGTAGTGCTATTAGGTTTTTAAAGCATTCTTATAATTTTTCTCCTCAAAGTGTCACTTATTTGCATGTATTGCTAGTTAAAGATTTTAATTTGCAGGATTTTAAATGTAAGCCGTACAGAAAGCCCACTTTCTCTAACATCCATTTACATTTTAATATATGTCACCCATTTAAGCAGAAAAGAAGTTTTGTAAAAGGTCAAATGGTGTATTTGGCAAGAATTGTATCTGATGATAATGATTTACAGAATGAAATTGGAATATTGAAACATATTTATTGAAAAGAGAAATCCTGAGTATATGTTGAATGACATCCCATAATGAAATTAATAGTAGAAGAAATAAAAAAAATAGCCACTTTTTGGTAAAGTTCTCCCAGATTCTATAAAAGAAAATAAGGATGTGAATTTGAATATCCATTTTGAAACAGTGTGTGTTGTTTAATTATGTTTTCGCAAAATAATACTATAAAAATGTCATTAGGGCCAACTGGAAAGTTTTTGAAGGTGATTTACAATTAAAAGAAAAGGTAGTTGACAAACCCTTATTTGGCTTTAAGAAGTATGGTAATTTAAAATAAAAAAGATGAAAAAGGAATTAGTAGTATCAGAGAGGGTGGTAGTGATATAAGGAAAGTACCAGGAAGTGTGGAGCCTGCAGATAATGCAATTCTGTTTATGAAGGGGGTGTTAAAAATTGACTAGTACAGGCTATACTTTCTGGTTTCATCAAAGTTTTAACTGTAAAACTGTAGTAGTATATTTGGCATTTGTTAATTTCTGTTGTTCATTTTATTTGGAAAAAACTGAATGTTCTCTCCAAAAAGGATTTATGAACATTGTTATGATGTTAATCACAAGAAGAAAATGATTGTCTTATATATAAGCATTGTGTTGATTGTGTGGAAAATAGAATTTTTGTTTTAGAACAGGTGGTAAAGAATCCAAGGGATGGACTCTAGGAACATACTTAAGAATACAGAGAATTATCATGGCAGGTGCGATTCAATGCAAGTGAGAAGGGAAGACTAAATGATGCTGTCTGTTTAACCAGCTTGTTGAAGCAGAGGGAAGCAAAGTTAGTTTTTTTCCATTTAGAAGCTTTACACTTTTTCTGTTTTTAATTTAATGACACATGGAAGTTTTTCAAGTTTCTCATGTTTTTGTTTTTTAGTTTTAATATTTATATTCCTTGATAGACTGCATTTAAGTTTTCATTTTAATACAGATTTGTGGTATGCCCTTTTAAATAGGCCTTTGTATTGGGCAATTTATTATGTAAATTTACTGATGGTGATTGGTATTTATATAACTAAGTGTATTATTTAAAGCTGGTACAAGTTGAGTTTTTTAGTTCTACTGAAGTTCCAATTATAGGGGATGAAAGCACTTAACTTTTGGGAAAATAAATACATATTTCTGCAGCAGCTCTAGTTTCCTGACTAGGTATGGAGACAAGGGATTTCTGGTTACTATCTCTGTTATAGCTCTGAGCTAGTCAGTAGAAAATCTGCACTGAAATCGACACCAGCTACAGAATTAATCAAAGCCATGTAGGGGTGCTTTTATGTAATCATACTATTCACTTGCCACCTTGCAAAACAAGTTTAGGTCTGCTGCGGCAGACCTAGATTTTATAAGTTCATAGGTAAGTACTAAGCTTGTTGCTCTTGCAGGCCATTTTAAGCCTAATTTCCCATTTTTGTGTGCTCAAAATAACCCACCCCATTTAGTTATAGATTGGATTTACCCATTCCATTGTTTGTAATTATATATTGGATTTATCCATTCCATTGTTGATAATTATATATTACTAATCAGAATAACTGGTATCATACCATAGGTAATATGAGGGGACCCGTGCATGGAATAAAACATTTAGGACCTGCCTCTGTCCAAAAGCAGTATGGGGGCAGTCCTGGTGTAAATTTCTTGTTTCCCATCCATAGCTCTAAGTTGTGGTTGAATATGGACAAGGATGAACTTTGTTTTATGAGGATGGGGAGTCTGTTCTACAGCTGCAGTATCGTCTGCAAGATAAACCTGTCCCTCCAAAATATTCTGTTGATGTTACAGTAGAGGTTTCGATCCCTGAGCCAAGTATTTCTGATGGCATCTGACTTGCTAATTTGCAGTAAATCCATCAGTAATGGGTCAGAGGATTACTTGTATGCCAGACACAGGTCACCTGTTAGCACTTTGTACCGAGTATAGTGACAGGTCTTTGAGTCAGTCCATGTAGGTCATGTTGTTTAGGCCTTAATACTTAGGCCTTATATACTTTTAGCAAGGTATCTCTGTGGGCATTCCAGTTGTTGCATGTGGGTGGACATACCAAAAGGGGCATTATAGTGAATGGTAAATAAACCTTTAAATATGTAACTATGTAAATGATATAGGTAAATACTATGTTACCAGTCTAGAAACTAATACAGACCAAAAGAAGAACTGGCAGCCAGATAAAAGCAGGAGTCACACAAACCTTTATAAAAGAAACAAATAAGAAATGTCAGACCATAAAACAGAATGAAAAACATGTTTAAAATACTTAGAAACACCAGTCACTAAAAGGAGGGATGACATTTCCTGAAATCATCACTAGCTGCTACATTCCATTTATAAAACCAAGAATCTTCCAACCAATCAACAAACTCTAAAAGAACCAAAGCTCCACAGAAGCAACACTCTCTTAATGTCTAAATGGGCAGCACTTTAGAAATGGTTTCATTGTTAGTTTCTTGGTAAGCCCAGGTTCCAAATAAGATTTAAGCAAAATAATCCACTTTTGCTCCTCAGACTCTGTTCTTTTTCTTACGTTCCCATCTCTATTGTTCTTACTAATTAATTCTAAAACAAAAAACTAAAGCAGTGTTCCTCCCTCTTATCTTTCACATACCTTGCCAAAGCACTGGTATCTTCTCCCCTGTGCTAATCTGTTTGATACATTAAAGATTTGCTGCCTTCGAGTCATGGTAGTGTTTGGAGTCTTATTTGTTGAAACTAATGCAGGCCTAATCAGTAACCAGAGGTCAGAAGCAAACTCTGTAACTGCATCTGTGGAATACAGACCTTAACAATTATGCCAAACCTTCCACATGAGAGAATGAAACATATATTAAAATAATGGAAGTTTATAACTCTAAATATTGTCACTATATAATACATAGCATTCACCACCCTTCTCCAGTAATCACCAATTGTAAGACGGATTAAAGGGGGGAGTGCGAACCAAAAGATTTACTTTATTTTTTGTTATAACCTGTAATATTCCTGAAAATCAGGAATAGTTGAAATGAGTGAATCTCTTGCTTATCATTTTTTAATGCAGACTGTACCTCCCAGCTAGGGCCAGATTTTAAACTATTGCTTTCATCACCTTAGGAGTTTGATAATAGATGTGATTCATGCTTCCCGAGATCTGCTCTGCTTTTCATGCAGATCTCTCAAAATCTCTACCCTGTGTCCTTGAATCTTGATTAAGAGGGCAGAAAAATGTCCCATATCCTTGCCACATGCAAGAGAATTACTAAACGAAAGCTGCTAGCAAAACCCCATGCATAGGCCCAATGATGTCATGTCATCAGCATTGCATCCTGATGCATGATGGCCTGCCATGCCTTCTTCTTAGACAATGAGCTGGCTTAAGATGCCATTTTGCTCTTCCCCCTAACCATCAATGATTAATTCCCCCAAGACTACTTTCCATCATCTTGCCCTACCTCCCACATGACACTAACTACCCTCCTCCTATTACATAAAACTTTTTAACATAATAGATTCCTACAAAACAATGTGGCTGTCCCCTTTATTATTTAAGCTACTTAAGCCTTGCTATATAACCTTAGCTGCACTGGGTCTCCTCCTTCCCACTGTAAACAAAACCTAACAATTTCCCTCTTTTAATTAAAAAAAAAAAAAAAAAAAAAGCATAAATAATAAAACCCAGCAACTTACTTCCTGTAAAAGAAAATACCTGGGACCCAACTACAGAAACCCAGCTAACCATCTGAACAGTTTAGATTTTCCTAAGAATACAATATGCAGTGCCTCCTCTCCCCTTTACATAACATTATATAAGCTCCTTCCCCATCCCTATCTACCTTCTGACCTCACACTCCATCCCCATCTCCCCTTAACCTACCTTCAAACATCTCCCATCCTTGAAGTTACAATCTAGTGACGAATTAGTCTGGCAAGCAAACTCCATTTCTAAGTACGCTGCATGTGCTGAGAAGATCCATGAAGGGGAAATCTCTTAAACAATCAGCACTGTGCTTTAGGGTATAATAAAATGTACTGATGTTTGACATCATAGATCTTGCGCAGTTGTAAATTTATTTTAATTTATTTTATTGCCAGTGCTACTTTATTTAGCGCTCCGCTTGTCTGGTTTATGTTCATGAACTTAAATGTTCACTGATGTACAAACTGTGTCTGTTGCTGCCACAGAATTAAAAAGTGAAGAAATTATTCAGAGAGGAATACATTATTATTTTGTCTCGTTTTGGTTTTATTGACTTTTTTCCAGAATGGTAAAGACTTGTGATCCAGGTGTAGAGTGCTGATTGCCTATGAAATCTTGAAATTTACTTGCGCATCTCAGGTATTCATAATTATGTATGACAATACACCCTATATATTGTATTACAATATGCTGTTTTGCTTTTGCACATATTCACTGAGGCATTTCCTCTATTGTGGCATATATTTGAATGCTGAAGTTTACATAATATTTGAATAATTTTATCTGATAAAAGAGCTGTCGTTGAATTAAAAGAAAATAAAGCAGTCATGCATAGGAAGATAAATAAAGTCAGTGTTTGGTGATAAGTGAATTCATAATACATAAACAGCTGGGAAGACATGAAGCTATTTGAAGAATAAAAACAATCTGTCATGTCACTTAGGGAATGAGCTACACAAGAAAAGAGCTCTTTTGATAACACAATAGAAAGTCATCTTGATTCCCAAAATGAAAAGCGTTAGAGTGATGGGCTGTGTTTACCAACAACATGTTAATCTATGTTTGATAAATATGTCAGAAAAATGAATTTGTAACCTTTTGGTGACTGTCAGTAGGCAATAACAGACTGATCGGTTTGCAGTTTAACTATTAATGTAATAAATATCAAACATTTTATATTATTTACTTAATGCACTTTACATTGGATGCCAAATATCTTGCTGTGTTACAAGTTATGCAGAGGACAATTCAATGGTTTAAAGTACAAGTCACACCTTTTTTATAAGTAACATCTTAACCTAAATAGTTGAATGTTTTTATAGCATCTGTGTGCCTTACGTGAATTCACACCTATATTAAAAAGGTACATATTGGAATAAGAGTCACAAGGCCATCCACAGTAATTTCATGACTGTCTTCCTGAACATTCTAAGGGGATAGAAAGCACACCTTTTAAGAGATGATCATAGGTAGGACTGGGAGACAATTTCTGAAACTGAAAACAGCTGTCATGATAGTATTGCTATATGATATATAATAACAGATACAGTTTGATAGTGAATAATAAGACCATATTTTTTATCAGTCATTTGAGATGCCACACCAGGATGGAATGAAAACATGACTGATGAATCACCCTTGTCAGTGATACAATTGATCAAGAGGCTTTTTCCCTCCCTTTATTACTGTTTTTATTGCTTCAGGGATTAAAAGTGATATTTTAAATTTCTCAAATACTACATTTATGGTAAGCATGTCAAAGAGCAGCTGTTGTAAGCCATTGCATGAAATGTTTTCCAAGGATTACCCAACTGCAGAGCGCATTGTATCGGGAGAACTTACAGATACTATAATATAATCACATACAAAATGCAATCTTGATATAAAAGTTCTTTTGACAGAAGAACTATGAAAATATTAAACCTTATCAAGGTGCTTAGTTTGGTCATAAGAAGACTGATGTAAGTGTTTTTTAAGTACATTGTGCATTTACGGAAAAACAGGCCTGCTAATTTTTAAGAAGTATTTGATGCAGAATCTGAGACTGCATCATTATCCTTTGAGTTGGATACTGATGGCCATAGTATGAGATCACCTGATGAACGGCCTTATCACTACCCATTTGCCTTTCAGTGGAATAAGTTCTGGTACCTGATGTATGTCATTATAAAGAATTTCCTCTCTCTTGTCCCTTACAATACATATAGTATGCACATTTCTTTGATGTTATTCTGATTCCTGTGATTATGTGGATCTTCACTCCTTCATTATTGAAGCATCCACAATGGCCACCAGTGGGAATATGCACGTGGTTGCCACAGTTTAACTTCACACACCAGGTTATGTAAGAAGCCAGTCATGCAAGATGCAAACACTGCCATAAAGAACTCACCAATGTATAATGGAATAGAGTGAAAATTGAATATGGTGCAGTGTAGCACACTGAATCATGTAATGGTTAAAAGTATTACTCCAAGAGGGTATACGTCATTGAGAAAGTACCATACCTCAGATGCAATGCTGAGTCTGTCACTGAGACAGCATTGCATGACAGATGTTGACACTTTGTAAAACTGAGCACATATTGCATTCTTCTATAACAACTGCTGCATTCTGTTTCATTTAGCAGTGTACATATACATTTTTGCAGTACTGCTTTAGCTGCTGTTCCACTGCATGGATTAACATGATGTATGACTGCAAGTCAGGTCAGTGTGGCACCTCTGTGCTTTGCAGACTGACTGTACTCATGTTAATGTTGGATCTAGGTTGGATGCATCTGCGTAATTGTAGGACAGATACATATCTTTAACCACTATTTTCAGCGTTGTACCATTCCGCATATGGCTGCTGTATTGTAAATAATCCATGTCAAGTGCACTTAATGGGCATGTAAGTCTCATTATGCTGCAGTATGCTGCTGTTTCTGTGACATGCTTTCAGAATGCTCACAGTGCATACAGTGTGTAAATCTCGTTATGCTGCAGTATGCCTCTGTCTCTGTGACATGCTTTCAGAATGCTCACAGTGCATACAGTGTGTAAGTCTCATTATGCTGCAGTATGCCGCTGTCTCTGTGACATGATTTCAGAATGCTCACAGTGCATACAGTGTGTAAATCTCGTTATGCTGCAGTGTGCCACTGTCTCTGTGACATGCTTTCAGAATGCTCACAGTGCATACAGTGTGTAAGTCTCATTATGCTGCAGTATGCCGCTGTCTCTGTGACATGCTTTCAGAATGCACACAGTGCATACAGTGTGTAAGTCTCATTATGCTGCAGTTTGCCACTGTCTCTGTGGTATGCATTCAAAATGCTGCTGGATAGTCCTTAGCATTTAGATTGGCTGTAGATTGTTGTGCAATGTTGATATCTTGGGGTCAATAAAACATCAGAATTAACAGAAAAAAATATATATGCATGTGTGTGTGTGTATATATATATATATATATATATATATATATATATATATATATATCTGCGTACATTTGTATTCCATGCACATGCAGTCCACATACACGGCACATATTCTCTCCACATGAGGATAGCGGCATTTATCTCTCTGTTGTGGAGCTATTATCTACAAACATATTTCCTTCTTACTCCTCTCCCCTTTATACAGACTGTTTTCTTTCTGTTTTTTCATCCTATTTCTGTTCTACAGTACTGCATCACCTCTCTCCATTGTTTTCTTTGCTAAATTCTCCTGTCAGCTTTGCCAACTTTACCATTCTCCTTGCAACTATCAAAACTATCTTGTGTATCCCTTACTTAATCATCCTTTGTTATCCAAATTTCTTGCTATGATGCCTTTGATCTCAAGCTATTATCCGTATTGTTTTTAATTCCATTTTTCCAACTTCATTCTTCTCCCTCCAGTTCCCTATACAAAAGTTCACATAAATACATACCTCCCTGCTTCTTCATATCCACACCTCCAACATCTAGCTCCTTCCTTCCCTCAGCCTCTATTTTTATGTGCTAGAAACCACAAGTGTATAATGCTTAGATGCTGATTTCCTGGTCCATGTATTTTTTCCATCCTTGCTGTTACACTTTCTTCTTTCTTTCATATTTTTTTTCATTGTGCTCCATCCTTTCTTTCCCCAGCCTTGCACTAGCTCATCTTTTTTTAGATCTTCATATATCACCTTACATTTCCTGTTTTCCCATGGTGCTATTCAGTTCTTTCTCCTCTTCTTCTTCCTGCTTTACTTTATGGCATATATCTCTCAGTACCATTTCTCTCCAGCCTTCTTGTTCTGGTAGCCCATACTGCTTTGAAAAAATCATCAGTGTCTTGAAATTATTTTTTTTCTTCTGGCTCTTACTTTAGAAAAAAATTCCTCCTTTTGCATATCACGTCCTCCAAGTTCCTCGGTGTTCCTTTCCTACTTTTCCCCTTCTTGCCCTCCTTTCTTTCCCCGCTCTCCTTCCCTTCTCCTCCTTTCCCTTCCCTCATCCATCTCAGTATAATGTACATTAAAATCTGTATGGTTATATGAAGCACCCCCATTGGTCACTCTTTACCTTTTTCTATCGACTCTTCCCGCTTCTTTTGTATCTCTTCTAACTCCTTTCTAGCAGGATATTTTGGCATGTGAAATATTACTGTAACACCATTCATTCGACTGCATTTATTCAAGTTAGCATGATGAGTTTGTACCCTTTTCTAAAATCTCTTTTACTGTATGTTCAGTTTTTTCACGTTTTCCATTGTTGAGTTCTCTAATGATGTTCAACGTGTTTGCCTAGATAATTTATATAATTTACTTCACCGAATTACCGTATGTCCCATCTCCTCTTCACTGCTCCCATCATTAGTAGTACCAGTTTTCCTCTTATAGCATTTAAGACTTGCCTCTTTCTCAAGGTCCTCTAGCATTGGTATCATGCTGCTTTAATTTCTCCAAATTTTGGGGGTTTCTAATACCATGACAGGAATGGACCCAGTTTGTAGGTCAAAGTATGATTAAAGTCCATTAAATTAGTATTGTTTCAATCTCTGTTGTCAGCCAGAAGTGCTCTTTGCAGCACCTGCAGTGTGCCTTGTAATGAATCCTTATGCAATTTGTACGGAGTTATGTGTATCGATAACATATCTAAATATGATTGTAGATTCTTTTTTATAAGACTCGTTGCTCCTGCTACTGTTGGAACTGTCTGGATATCTTTCTTCCACATTGCTCTTGTTTCTGCCTGCAAATCGTGATATTTTATGACTTTGTGTCTTTCTGTACGCAAGACACTGTAGTCACTGGGTGAAGCAATTTCAGTAATCAATGCTACTTTTATCTTCTTTTCATAGATCACTATATGTGATTTTGAACTGCTGGTAATGAGTGATCCCAAGTGATATCATTTTCTATAATGTTTTGTGCCTCATGTTTCCAGTGTTTTTCAGCTACTTCAATATTATAATGTTTGCACAATCCCCAGTACAACAGTCTTGCCACATTATTATACCTTTCCATGTCCAGTCCTTCTGCCAGTAGTATATCACAATCAGCAACAAGGTGTGTAACTATTTCCAATTCTGTTTTACAAAACCTACATTTATCTGTTTCTCCCACATGTTCAATGGACTATGTAAACCAACATGTATGTAGTTCACTATCTTGCCTGCCAATATTACCTTTTCACCCTTTGGTTTGAATTTGCATCTCCTTAACCATTCCTGCATTTGATTCTGATCAACATGAGGCTGTTCCAGGAGTTTTCTATACTTGCCACTATATTTATGCATTTTACACATTTCTTGCCTTCTCTTCTGATCCTTCACCTTATATTCTTTCTTTTGTTTTTTGGCACATTCAGTTGCTGCCTGATTTTTATCTACTTCTGGTTTGATTTCCATTCCCGCTTGACACTGATATGCTTTTGCTAGACTAACAAGGGAAATCATCTTAGATTTATTCTCCTCGTGTTTCAAAACTTTCAGTATGTTTGGGTCTTGTCAGGTCAGCAGATATGTATGGAGTCTCACAATTGCAGATCTATACATGTAATCAATTTTAAGGTGCATACATCCTTTGGAACAGAGAATATATAATCTTAGTATGCACTGATTTTTATAAACCATTTGATGAGCATGAAGCATCCCTCTTGTTTCCCTGTCTAATCTATACAACACCTTTTGGGGCCAGTCAGTCACTCCAAAACTGTAAGTTAGGACAGGAAGAGCAAACTGGTTTATAGCATGAACTTTGTTCCTATATGTCAACACTCTTTTCAGGATTAATTTAAGTCTTGTAAAATATTCCTTACTGAGTTCTATGCACCTCAGCTAAGTGTCATGTTTAATCATAGCCTCACCTCAGGCTTCATGCCCACTGAGTGGTGCACAGCTACAGTTATCCCACTCCACAAGGGGAGATCCACCTTGGATCCCGGGAACTACCGTCTCATCAGTCTGATGAGCCTGATCTGCAAAGGCATGGAACGCATTATCATGGAACTTATAAACAAAGACATTGGCAACCTTCAAACACTGGACCCCACCCAGTTTGGGTCCGTGAAGGGCCAATCTTGTCTCCTGAACCTCTGCGGTCTCTGTATGAGCTGCACAAATTTATAAGCTTAGGAGATGGTGGACCTGGAGCATTGAACTCTGAAAGGCAGAGCTTGGGTCATTCTTTGTCTCTGCAATTTTCCTGATGAATTTGCAGAAGAAGGAAAATGAGGGAAAGGAGACTCTGCTTCTTTGTACTGTGATCCAACTGTTGTCCATTTTCCTTGAATATCATATGGGAGCTTTGAAACTATTGGGTTAACCCCACGAGCAGTGTCCAGATAACTGAGGCCTGGAAGGTGTGTGTCTTCCTTGGCTAGCTGAAGTTTGGAAAGGAGGTCAATAAGCTCTTGAAACTTTAGACTGCCCTTGCCAGATATCTTTGTGAAACTTTGCAGCCTCTTGAATAAGGCATCCTCAATGACTTCCAGGCTGCCAAAGCTATGTTCCAGTCTATCCCAGGCAGCATTAAGACCCACAGCCAGATTAGCAATATGCTCAGCCTTGAGATGCTTAATATGTTCAGAGGAGCTGGGACCAAGCCACCTGATGAGCAAATCTAGTTCTTCAGTAGCTGTAATGTCCAGATCACCAACTACAGACTTAAAGGTGGATTTCCAGTCTCTATAGTTCTCAGGTCTGTCATCAAACTGTGAGGCCAGTTTTGATAAGATCTTAGTGAAGCATGTACTTTACAACCTGTGAGACCTCTGTGTTTTCAGAATTTAAGTGTGGAGCTGTTGGTGGGACAGTGCTGGTCACACTAACAGTGGCACCACTGATGAACGACATTGGGATGTATGGTGATGCAAGGGCATCAAGCAGAGGAACACGCTGAGAGTTCATAAATGCAGGATCTTGCAAGGCTGCAGAGGCTTGGTTGATAGGAGGTTGGATTTCTACCTCCATAATATGGTAGGTTAGCTTGAACAGGGCTAGGTGTGTTGTACTGACCTTGGTTGAGAGGTACTGTAGCAGTAGTCACTGGGAGTAATGGTTCTGAGGAAGTGTCTCTGGCTTTGGGAGCATCAGATAAAATGGAATGCTTGTTGCTTTGGTTGAACACACAGTCTGTAGTGTTTTTAAGATAACTCTCTGTGTCCACTGGACCTATGCTGTCGCTGTCACTCCGACTTGCAGCCTGCTCTAGAACTCTTAACCTTGCCATAGCTGTGGCATGTTCACACTATTTTTCTAAGGCCTCTATTTCAGCCCTTTTGCAAATAGCTTCAGCCTGCCTTATTGCTTCTCTGTGTGCAGCTTCTGCCTCTAACTGAGCCTTCCTTTCTGCAAAGGATGCCTGGATCTTAGCAGCTTCTGCATCAGCATGGACTTTGATAAGTTGCTTGCTAAGCATGGAAGATCTAGATTGTAAAGACCTACTAGATCTGGTGGAGTGTCTGGTAGATGCAGAGTGATGGGATCTGGATTAATAGATTTGTGCAATTCTGACTTCAGCCTTAGTCCTTGTTCATAATGCCAAAGTGTCCCTGTCAAGATTAAGCTGATCAAACCTCTTTAGTTCTTCTTGTGCTTCCTCAGTGTTATATCTCTGTAGTAAATTGACATATTTTATGCATAGTCTCTGATAGCTTTGATAGGTAGCAATAAATTGCTTGAGTGCACTTTCTAATTGCAGTGCATCATAAGCAGGTTGAGAGAGGGCAGACATACAGTTAACAGTGTTAGCCCGTGAGTAAGTAAGATTGGATAACAATTCTTCTCTGTCAGTCTCATAATTCTGTTTTGGCTTCCATGTAAGCTTAGAGGTGCGTTTTGCTCTTACACTTGGATCAAAAATTTGATCTTGGTCCGCAAGAAATTCTGCGTCTTGCTGTGTATTAGCCTCTGCTGAAAGTGTAGTGTTTTTTTCTGAGACATTATGCTGGTAATAAAACAGTTAATGTTAAAATCTTTTCTGAGACAGAGAAAAGTATCAACAATGTATCAATTATGAGCTAGCTGGGTTTGCAGAGCATTTGTTTGCAAGAAGCTAGAATATGCAGAAAATGTCATTTTGTTTCACAAGCATGACTCAGGGAAGAATAAAACAGTTTCTCTAAAGATATATGCTGTGCCGCACAACAAATGCATACATATATATATAAAACACAATATGACTGCGGTGGTGGTGCTGCAGTAGCATTGTCGCCTCACCGTTAGACGTTGCTCGTACTATTCTCAGTTAGAGCGTCTTCTGTGTGGCGACATGCATGAACGGGTGTTCCTTCGTTGAAGGTTGTGTGTTAGGCCCAGCAAGCCAGCACTTAAAACTCTACTGCCAATCATTAGCGGACCGGAGTTCCGCTGTGGCGACCCCTAACCGGGAAAAGCCGAAAGACACAAACAAATATATAAAACACAATCCTTGCAAACAGTCACTGCTGAATTGCTGACTCACCAAAGACTTATGCTGTGTAGGGAGTATCTTGCTGGCATGTACAGGCCCAAGTGAGCAAACAAATCCTTAGTAGACCGGCCTACTCTCTAAATTTAAAAGGCATTAGAAAATCTTTCAGTAACTGCTCTGTGCTCTGGGACTGTTATGAAACTTCTGTAACCTGCCAAACATATCCACACTTTATTACTTATTGATTAAGCAAGCTCTTTGTGCAACAAAGAACTGTATAGGTACAGGATGCAAACATATTCTCAAATTGCACTTTCAAAGTCCATTTACAGCACCCCACTGAATATTCCAAAGTGTTCGATACATTATTTGACTATTCTGCCTCCCCTGGCTGTGAATAGCAAGTGTAATCTCCTAATCTGTAGCAAGATGTGTTGAGAAGTTTACTCACCACTACAGATAGTGTTAGCAGACAGTGATTCAATCAAAATTACACCTGTGGAGACCATTAAATAGTTAAATTTCCAAACTGTGTAGATCTTAATACAAGAAATCATTCCAAATATGTCAAATAATGATGCTTTGACACACTCCAGCAATAGACGTGTGGCTGCAATGGAGTCTAACACACAAATGAAGAAAATGTTGGAGGAGGGAGTAGTTAACTAAGAGAGCTAGGTTGCAGGAGAACAGCTAGGACAAAATACAAGAAAGGTAATTTCTTAGCTGAACAACAAATACACAAGCATGTGTAACATGACAGGGGTATATCTTGTACATTTTTAAGCACTCTTTTATCCATGAATATGAGATGCTGTCAAATGCTTTTTTGTAGTCTGTCCATGCCATACTTAGAATAACATCAGAATATAGATTCCACCCCTTTCCTCTCCTTCAGTATTTCCAGTTCTTCCTCTACCATTTTCTCTAGTTCTATCACTAAAATAAAAAGCCACAGACACAGCAGGCACCCTTGTCTTATACCTATTTATATTGTTCCACTCCTGACAGGTCCTTATTTATCAATACTTACAGCTTCAGAACTTACACAAGGTGTTTATCCATCCCTGCTATTTTTCTGCTATCCTTATATGAGCCAGTACTCTGCATGCAAAGTTCCTGTTCACCAAATAAATGTTTTTTGAAGGTCCAGTAGGACCACTCCTCCTACTCCACCTTATCCTCTTCCTATCATATCATGATGTTCCATTAGTTCCAACCATTTGCCTGTAAATGTCTCTATTTGAAGAATCCTTTCTGTCTCTTTTATATGACATGTGGTAGCAGCATATCAAGCCTTATGGCCAGAGTCTTTGCAATGTCATTCATATCCACATTTATCTGGGAAATTAGATGGTAGTTTCTTAGGTATTTGTTGTCACTCCCTTTTTTGACAACAAAGCAGTCTTTGCTTTCTTTCCAGATGGTGACATTTCTGTCATTTGCCAGATTCTGCCATATTCTTTTGCTACAAGTGCACATCATTCTGTTCTCTCCCAATTTACAAAATGATAGAGATTGTATGCAGGCCTCCTATTTTTTCTTCTTTATTATAAACACAGCCTTTTTTATCATCCTTCCTGGTATTTCTGTATGCAGTCTGGTTTGTATATTGCCTTATAATTGGAATTCCTCATCCTTACTTTCTACCTTCCATGTTGTTTGTTTCTTGTATAGTTCCTAGTAATGCTGTTTAAAAATGTCCCTAATTCCTCAGTCCGCTCCAACTTCCTCTCCTCCCAGTCCACTTTATACTTACTACTTTCCCTCTCTCCTTCTTTGACTTGTATTGTTTTCACCTGGTGTTTACTTGCTTTTTTCGCACCTATTCCCCTGTAGTTCTCCCTGTACATCTGCGGCAATCGTGACTTGGCATATAATTATATAGATAGTATTTCATCCATTCCATTCTTTTATTCCCATCCATTAACTCTTTTTGACTCTACATTTTGTATGCTTGTTGATTGTGTCTCTGTTTCCTCAAAATCCTTTTTCCTAATCTTGCATTTCCTCCCCTCCTCATGCATTATATCCATCCCCACAAAGGAGAGTGGCTTTGATTCTGTCTTACCAGCACACTTTTAATTTCTCTGCGTTCCATTCGTTCAACTGTAGGGTCTCTTCTTTTATGTTCTACAGCCTTTCTCTTTCCTCCTCCTCCACTTATAGGTATTGAACTTCTAGCCTGTCCCCTCATCGTTTCATTCTTTGCTTCTCATTATCAGGTTGCCTTTTGCATGGTTTAACATATATCTCTTCAGTAGTCCTACGTCCTCTATCTGCTGAGGTTCTTTACTTCCTATGAACGTATCTAACTTGCTTGCACCAGGCAGTTTCTCATGAACATGACCCCTTTGTATCTGGGTATTTCACCCTCCACATATCCTTCCCACACATCTCAACTGTCCAGAATTTCACAGAATGTCTAGATTGTTGCCTCATATTTTTGCTCTGTTCCTCATATAATTTTTGGGTTTCTGTCAAATCACAGAGGATTGAAGTTACTAAATATTATATATTTCTGAGTTTCAGACTTCATATCCTGCAGAAAATGCATGCCAGCATAAATCCTGTTACTCTAACAATCTTCAAAGTTTATAAGAATACTATTTAAAACATGTTCCTATTTTAGGCATTTATCCCCATATTATTTTAGGCTTTTTCCAGATTTAGGATCATAGGAGGTTACTAGGCAACTGGCCCTGATGCCCTTATAAGCCTAGCCAAGAGTTTAGTCCATGATTAAACAAATCAGCACCCAATGCCCCTGTCCAGCAGGGACATGGGGGGAATCCCAGGGGTATATTTTCTGTTTCCCATCCAGCTATCCAAGTTGCGCTTAAAAAGAGGTACTCTGCTTGATGTGGAGAAGGGAGTCTATTCCATAGATGAGGGAGTTTCTGGGACACAAATCTGTCCCACCAACAAGTCTTGTTGATATCACAGACCATGTTGAGGCCGTGCATGTGGGTTACTCGAGTGGAGCTTTACTTGTAGATATGCAGCAGTCCCATCAAGGTGGGATGCCACCAGGCCAAAGGATACCAATAATGTATGTGCCTGTTACAGTACCCTGTTTGGATGGGTAACTGTAGGAAGGTTTTCTTGCATTAAAAAGTTGAGAGTATGATTTTTCCATCCTCCTTTCTTAATTTGCACTTTCAATTTCTTCATTATTTTTATATTCTGTTATTTTTTTCAAAAATATATGTATTGTGCTTCCAGTAGTGTGCATCTCTTGCTTAATCAACTTTTCTTTATTCTCCAAATTTCTTGCTATTATGCTTTTAATCTCCACCAAACAAAAGGAAGCCAATGTGGTGGTCCTCTGCCATAAACAAACTTTACAACAAAAGGAAGAAATGTTTGCAGAAAAGAGGAAAATCCCAGGATGCAAAAAAACCCTTACCAGCCTCAGTAAGAAGCTGAGATCCCTCATAAAATCCTCCAAAGCTAGTTACGAAAATAAAATTGCCAAAGATTCCAAAGACAACCACAAGGCATTCTATGACTATGTCAAGAATCTAAATGGCAATGCTCAGATCTGCTCTGAGCTACAACAGAATGGCATTAAATATACTGATCCCAAGTATATTGCCAATATCCTGGGAGATCGATTCAGTGCCAACTTCACCCCCTTTCACCCCCTAAAGGGCCCATCTCAATACCGAAAGATTGCCAAAGTTTGGTAATAATGGCCACACAGGTAAAAACTGCACTCTCCAAAGCTGAAAATACAGCATCCATGGGACCAGACGACATCCCAGGCTGTGTACTACATGAACTACAAAATGAACTGGTACCTCACCTAAGTGTCATGTTTAATCATAGCCTCACCTCAGGCTTCGTGCCCACTGAGTGGCACACAGCTACAGTTATCCCACTCCACCATGGGGGATCAACCTTGGATCCTGGGAACTACCACCCCATCAGTCTGACAAGCCTGATCTACAAGGCAATGGAATGTATTATCATGGAACTTATAAACAAAGACATTGGCAACCTTCAAACACTGGAACTCACCCAGTTTGGGTTTGTGAAGGGTCAATCTTATCTCCTGAACCTGATTGACTTCTTTGAATTAGTCTCCAGAACTGTGGATGAGGGTAAGGTGGGCCAGACAGCCTATCTGGACCTTGCCAAGGCCTTCAACACCATCCCCCACTCTGGAATCATAGATAAACTTACTAAGCAGGGCATTAATGGGTTGCCAAATGACTTACTGACAGAACCCAGACTGTAAAAGTAGCTGACTTTAAATCCAGCTCCAGACAAGTGGAGTACCTTAAGGTTCAGTCCTGGAACTGCTCTTGCTTGGCATCTACTTCTCTGAAGTACAGGTCAATGCTAAGGGATTTTGGCTAACAAAGTTCGCAGATGACTGCAAACTGGGAGCTATTATTGAATCCTCAAATGATGTGGATATTCTACAAAAGGGCCTTACAGAAACAGATGATTGGTGCAAGAGCCATGGGCTCAAGCTCAATGCCAAGAAATGTATAGTTATCCCGTTTGGGAAAAAACATGTACCCATGAATTACCACATAGGTGGTAGTACACTAAACACCGAAAGTGTGATAAAAGACTTAGGGGCACAGGTGGACAGTGGTCTCACCTTTGATAACCACATTGCCACAACAGTCAGGAAATCCTTCTATGTGGCACGCCTCATCACTAAGGGCTTTTTATCCAGAAAAAATGAGGTCATTGTCCCACTGTACTCATCCTTCATTAGACCCATTATAGAATAAAATGCCCTGTTTGGTATGTACCTCTCAAGACATCTGCAACAACTGGAAAGGCCGCAGAAATACTTCACTAAAAGAATCACCAGCCTAAAGCAGATGTGCTATGCTGACCATCTAAAAAAAAAACTCCAGCTATACTCTCTCGCATATCATCTACTCAGAGGCGATCTCTGCTTAACATACAAGGCCATGTCAAACCCAGAGCTGTTGGACATGCTACACTTAAAGAAATCCCAATCCCTCAGAGCCACACACTCCAGGGATCTAAACCTTGTCATCACAATGAACAAAGCATGCTAGAGGGATAGTTTCCTGACCCAGAGACTCCACAGACTCTGGAATAGACTGCCCATACATGTCAAGCAGAGTGCCTCTTTGGCCCTCTTCAAAAGAAACCTTGACGATTGGATGGGAGATAGAAAATTCACCCCAGCAATCATATCAGTCCCCCTGCTAGACAGGAGTTCAGGAAAGTAAATATTGCAGGAAGAAATTGCCAGGGAATTGTTATGGCTAGGCTTGTATAGGCCCTAGGGCCGATAGCCTAGTACCAACCTATGAACCTATGCCGCTATCCTTATTTCTTTTAATTCCCTGTTTTCCCAACTTCTTTCTTCTCCCTCTACTCCCCCTTTACAAAATCTCTCATCTGTTTCACTTTTCCCAACTCACTTGTCAGTTCGCTTTCCTATAAGTACATACTTATCTACTTCTTCCTGTCTACAACTCCAACATCTATCTCCATCCTTTCTTCTCTAAAATATGGATATGTTTTAAATTACCTAACTTTGAGAGCAAATTCATATTCCTTTATTCTTTGGGGTAGAATCTATCTTAATGTGTTTTTTACTTTGCAAAATGTTTTGATTGTATAATGTTAGCTACACATTGAGTTACACTTATTTTGTTTTTTTATTTCTGTTTTGATACAATATTTTTTCTGTTTTTCCTGTTATTAACGTGATTTGCCAGTGTTTCTATATACATCACGGCATTTGATAAGGTCGTGTCACAATGTATTTCCAGCTTTCCCTTCTGTACTTTTTTGGTTCATTTTTTTAATAAAAGCTTTATAAACTTTTTATGAAATTATGGCCCAGAAAAATTTAGCTTTTCTAGTTGTGACATTACCACAGGGATTTAACATGCGCTATGCCCATAGACTTTAATGGGGCACGTTTGTACATGTGCAGTGGAGCACCCATTAAGGTCAATGGATGAAACAGACACATTTTCTATGCCTGTTTTACTGAAGTTAAAATTCCTTCTTTTTCCTCAGTGATGTCATTGCAAAAAAAAAAAAATTTTAAAAATTAATTTTAAATATGAAAGTGATCACCAAAACATTTCCTGATGGGCTAAAGTGCTGTTTGAGAGTTTATGCACTGCATGCTGTAGTGCAAAGGTACGTTTCTAAACATCATCAAATCACTAAGATGTTTTGAGTATAATACTGCATCGTACAATGGTTTATATTGTCGAAACAAAGATGGAAAGTATTTTATGATCTAAAGGAAATTTTACAAAAAATGAAAGCATAATTTCACTATTATAACTATTAAATATGACAGAAATGGCCAAGCAACATTGGAATTATTAATGCAGTCTTTATTAGATGGTCGATCTGAATGCTAAGTACCTCTGCTGTGTATGGTTTCCTTCACCAATGTACTGAGATTTGATTTTCCATCTCAGAGACGTGTAATCTACAGTGATTTTTATCCCTTTACAATTCTTAATACATGGCATTTATTTCAGCTAGATAACTGCAATATCTAGCCTTCTTCAAAATAAAGGCAAGCATCACGTGGGTGGCTTAAGCAATACATATGCCAAAAAATGTACAAATTATTAGCAAGTGTTAGCTCTTGCTGTAGTGCCTGTGTGTCAGAGGAGACCTGATGACAACTCCCAGCTTGCAATAATCTAAAAACTTTGTTAAACTAAGATCTCTGTTAATCAGACAACTAAGAAGCAGATAGTGAATGGCAAAGTTCCCACAAGGATCCCTGTTGTGCTCCACTGGTCACCTTCATGCTGTTAGAGGATGTCTCTCGACTCTTACTGTGTGAGTCCTGTCACTAAGCTAGTTGATTATCCCCACATCATGCAGGAAAATTTGGAGCTCCTTCAAATTGTTTATTATATTTCCCTGTGATTTTGTATCAAATGACTAAGTGAGGTCAAGGTATACCATGTGTATAGCCAGTTTACTGTCTACAACACGAGTAACTCTCTCAAAGATGTTTACAAGACTCATTAGACAATATTTACCCTTGACAAAACCAAACTGTTGGTGGTCAAATCTGATAAGATTTTGAAATCATTGTTAATTAGGCCAGTTTGATATCTTCCATGGCCTTGCATATAAGACTTGTTAGGCTGATGGGTCTGTAGTTCTCAGGATCTGTGGTGGGGCCACACTTATGAAGTGGCTGCATGACAGCTGTACACAACTCCTGTGGAACAAAGCAGTTGCTAGGGTTAGGTTGAAGAGACTGAGGAGTGGGTCTGTCAGTAGTTGCCTACTACGACTATTAATTGCACAACTGGGTATGTTATCACTCCCCATGGATGAGGTATACTTTGTTTTGGAGAGCATCTTTTGTACATGGTTGATGGCTAGATTCTGTCAGGGATAAGTAGTTTTGGAATAGATGTCGTTGGGGTAAACCTGATACTTTATTTTTTTACTGGTATGTTGGTGATACTTACTGGATTTGAACTGATTTTATTTAAATTGTTAAATAGTTAGAACCCTTATGAATATGTTCAGAGAAATGTTTGGTTTTATTTCGTATTTGTCTGACATAATTAATGACGGATTTATAGTTGCCTTTTGCTTCTGTAGCTAGTCTCAGCTCATAGGATGCCTTCATTTTTCTTACATCCTTTTTATTTTCTTATCTAGCAGTTTGATATTCTCCTTAATTTGGGAATCACTTGTTTTGCTATATATGTTTAGGAGTTTTTTCTTTTATTATGTTGTTTATTAACACTTGAGGACCACCATACAGGTGTGCTTTAAGACCTCTTCATTTGTTTTGATCTAGTTGGGGCTGACAATTTAACATAATTGTCCAGGAGCATGTAAAATTTTAGTGCATAACTCTTTGCAGTATGTCAACATTATGGGTAATGCCATTCACTCAAAATTAGGACTTTGTTACAGAATTGTTGGAGATATGTACATTTGAAGTCCTTGAATGATATTTGATTCTAAAGGTTTGGAGAATTTGATAGAGAATGTTGTTAGTTTGTGGTCTGACTTTACAAGTGATAGGGTTACCTGGAGGGTGGTGCATACAGTTGTTAAGTTTAAGACCAGGCCAAGTATACTCAGTTCTCTAGTAGTTTTTTTTTCAATAATCTGGTTTAGAGTATATTTGTTTATGAAATCGAAGAATCTTTCTGCATGTCTCACGTTAGTGGTATAGGTTCCCCAGTTAACCAATGGATAGCTAAAATCACCAAGGATATCAGCATTCCTACCTATGAGGAGTTCATCAAGATTATTTAGGAATGGTGGATGATTTGCTGGAGAGACGGATGGCGGTTCTGTAGCACACTATGAACCAATAGCTGTTCTTATTTAGTAGGATTTGAGTCTCAATAAGTTCAACTTAAGGGTGTCTGTCTTGAGGTAATATGGTCTCTAACAAATATGGATACACCAAGGCAGTTCACTTCAAACAAGTGGTAAGCAGAAAACTCAGGTATTGAGAGAGTACACTTAAACTAGGTTTCTGTAACAACACATAGATGAATGTGCTCCAAATGCAGGAAAGCCTCAAAGTCCAGAAGTTTGTTGTTTAAACTTCTAGCATTAAGTAAAGCCACCTTGATATGTTTCAGCTGTTGATTTGTTTCAAAATTTAGTTTGGAAGGTGTATTAGCTGGACCTTACCTAATAAAAAGGCACAATGGGGCTGCAAAAATTTTTTCCAGTATCCAGAAGCCTTGGAAGTAAAAGTACAAACCATTCCTGGTGAAACAAGAATGTTTGTCAAGTATCTGATCCCATGCTGACATATACTGGATCCCCTTAGAATGACAATAAGTATTTAACCAATTCCTAAAGCCAATTTTTCTTTATACCTCGGCATCATTTTTGATGATAGAAGGATTCCACTCAATACTAGTGTCTTGCTTGCATTTCTGACATGCTTACAGAGCTCTGTCACATTTCTCTTCCTATCCCTAAGGGGCCTGTACATCAGGTCATTTACCATAACATATGCTATTGCTGTACAATACTCATATTTGTCAGGTTTAAGGGTCTTAAGTACCTTTGTATCATCAGTGATCTTGGCACCCAAGAAACAGCTCACTGTCATCCTGCTTTTATCCAGTCTGGTGAGTGTGGAATTGGTGTTTTGCAGGTGGCGTAAAGGATTAAGGAGATGTAATTGAAATGTTTCCTGTGGTTCAGTGGTGCAAGGTTCAATTCCTTCAGCCTCCATTGCCTAACAGTGTGACTCTGAGCAAGCTATTTAACCAGACAACCCACTCATAGGCTGAGTTTGCAAAAGGTCTATGGAGATCAGTGCCCTACCCCAGAAAATAAATACAAATAAAATAAAATAAAGCTATGCAGATATCAATCACTAGTACATTTACATTTGTGGTTGAACATTGGTACTGTTGCTCCAATATGTGCCTGTTTCTTGGTTTTGGTTGTGTTGTCTCTAAGTGATGTTGCAGTGTTTAGTCTATGCTGGGCCATACATCTCCTAGTTCATTATGGTTTGAGTAAGGATTTTTTATAGTGCCTCAGCATATGATAATTTAGTGTGGGTAGGTATGGAGTGTGACATAGTTGAGTATAGTTCATAGGATGGATTTGGTTGTGAGTGTGTGGCAACAACTTTGGCTAGATACTTGCATCTGCCACAAATAGAAAGTGATGAGTTAAGTAAGAGATCATCGCCTATGAGAATCAGTCAATTCATACATTGCCTAACTATATCAAGTACTTGTAAGGCTGGCAGAGGTTAGACTAGTTGGCAGACCTTCCATTTTAAGTAAGGACACAAGGATATTGAGGAAGTTCCTGGTTGAAGCATTAGTATTAAAAAGCAAATGTATGTAAATTAATGTTTAAGGACTAAGTTAACCATATGCAGTCTGAATTCTAGTTTTGCCCAGATTGGCTTTGAGATGGGATTTTGAAGTTCAATGACGTACTGCTTCTTAACACCAAGATTTATATAGCTATAACTGGAAGGCAGAGTTGATTAATGTTCTTAATAGAAAGTTCAAAACTGAAAGTGATTGTATCCTGTATATATTAGCCATGTCTGAAGCCTGAACTAGTCCTTGTATTATTAACTATGAACTTGATCTCCTGGGCTATAATGTGCATTGAAAAGGACTAGTCCTTGTATTATTAACTATGAACTTGATCTCCTGGGCTATAATGTGCATTGAAAAGGACTAGTCCTTGTATTATTAACTACGAACTTGATCTCCTGGACTATAATGTGCATTGAAAAGGACTAGTCCTTGTATTATTAACTATGAACTTGATCTCCTGGGCTATAATGTGCATTGAAAAGGCAAAATGAAAAGCAGCAGTAGAAGCCGCCCTTCTAGTACATGAAACTCTTAGTACTTGATGAGGTTTAACTACCACAAGACAGAAGGGAGGCCTAACCATTGTTGTCACTGCTATACAAATAGGTCGTAGAAAACCCCCTAAAATAGCATGCCTATAGCTTGAAACTAATAAGAGGACCCAAGCTCATCCACAATGCCCTCTCACATCTAGAAAAGAAACCAAACACAGAAACTCTGACATGAGGTGACTAGTATCCCATAGACAATACCTTCAAGAATGAAAGCACTGGCAACTATACTGCAATTGAATGTCAACCAGATGATCTTAAATCTTTTATGAAATGACCAAATAACAGGAACTACTAACACACCTGACTGGTTACTTGCCAAATATCCAAACATTTTACAGGCAGAGAAGCTCTCTTAGATGGTCTAATTGGCCACCATCCAATTTTAATGACAGAGAAACAAAACTATCACTTCCCCAGCAATTCCTGTACAAATTTGAAAATGTTTACCCCATAACTACTAAAGTTAGACGTCACCACAGCAGCATGAAACAATCACTCCTAACCCCCCTACCTATAGCGTATGAAGCAGTTCAGCTCCCAAATAAGATAGTAATATTCCTACATCTAGGACAGCCAAACTACTGCTAATGAATAATAATGAAACTAGGCAATGGTAGAAAAATCTAGCAATCCAAAGAGGAAAAAAAAAGGTTCTGTCTTGAGTTAACCAGTCCTCCGCTTCAACATGAATCAAAAACAACAAAAGAATCAGCCTGGAACACGGCCTCACTGTGCAGGTTAAAAATATTTTATACAAACTTAAGTTTAAAGAGAAAGAAAAAAAAGCATATAAAACATGGTAAGGACTTTCACATCTACATTCATCAGACGATTAAGTAACTGCTACACAGAACTTTCATATTAGTCACATTAATAACTAACAGAAGTTTACCAGATGGCAAAAATTCCTATTATGTCAAAATTAAACAGTATTCCTCTTCAGTGGAAGCAATCTAATAAACTACATTCATAGACCTAACAGCATTCCGAAGAAATCAGCAACGGTCTTCGAAAATGCTGTTCATCAACAAATCACTAACTATTCCGAAACGGAACACACTTTTTTTTTTTTTCTAATACACAGCACAGAAATAGGGTTGCCACCTTTTCAAATGTCCAAAGTGGGACATTTTTGGTACAAACGTCAGATTTTGCAGACCGAAACATACCCACGGCCAGTACAAAAGACAAAACTTCACTTTTTTGCCTAAATAAAAGCTTATTCTTGCAGCATTTTAGTTGCTTATTCCGTTTCTTATAACATTTAGGTGTTTCAGATACAGAATAACTGTTTTATGCAACTATTACATAAAATATAGGAAATCATTTTGTCCTAAAATCTCAGGACTTTTGCCAATTTTACAATTTTTTTGCAGGACACAACTGTCCAAAGAGGGACTGTCCCTCATAAAGTGGGACAGTTGGTAGCCCTACACAGAAAGTGGCTTTATGGCAATTTATGACAATGAAACTGCAGCAAAAATGGTGTCCCCCACAAGGCAAAAAATGTAATCAAATATAAGTGCTTTCATCCTTTCACACATTAAGAACTTCTGTAAATAAAGCAAAACTGAAAATGCAGCCTTATAAGTCCATTCTAAAAAACATATGACAAGATGCACCCAGTCAGTGAACTGCCATAATTAAAAACTAAATTACCTATTACATCACCACAACACTACACAGTTATTTGCAGTCAATCGATTTTCTACCATATATATTTTTAAAACATGTATACACACACCCACACACACACACACACACATATATATATATATATATATATATATATATATATATATATATATATAACAATTAAAAGCTACTACCTTCCTTTTAAATATTTGTATGCCTATATAAAAAACATAAATGAAACTGCCCCAGGAAAACTTAAAAGTACAATACCAATGGAATTAGATAAGAGAAATTGTAGGGTAAGCCTGATCAAAAGATTTAACACAGTGCATCAGCTACTCCTTCTAGCAAGGCTCTAAGACGAAGAGTTGGAATTGTCTGCCCAGTCATAGTTTCTGGACCCGGAAACTACACCTGGGTAGTCATTAAACAAAGCTACACCTCTTAGTATGGCAACACTGTTGAAAGTATGTTAAACACTGGAGTTCCTGAGTTTGCCATGGATCCAGACTGGACCATTATTGTTGGTGTTATTTTCCATTCAGAAGAAAGTTTAGCACTTACACTGTGCACAGATGACTCTACCATCCCCCATTATGCCAAGAACAGTGACGCACTCAGTAAGCCAATTCACATAGGCCTTCATATATTTTTAAACTTCCTGCAAACAAGCAAACTTCTACTGATCAAAAAACAAACCAAAAGTGGTGTTATTTTGTAAAAAAGGACTTATCTAATCATATGAATGGAAATGCCTTCGGTTACACGTGCACTAACAGCTGCCTTTCAGCATGTGTTAGTACTGGAATTATATAGGTTTACCTAGAGATGTGTACTGTACACACTGAAGCAATGGAAGTACAGTAATCTCCCACTTTATAACTGACTCATATCTAAGGCATTTCATACCTTAATCCCTTGTATCTGAAGGGAACTTACTTCCATTGCTATGGATTTTGTTTGCATTAACTGAAATAATGTAAAGCTTCATCTGTACCTTACTGAGAGTGACAAAAGTCACTGTTTATGACAAAATGTCACTCAGGCGGTATATGATGTCCTTCTATTCATATGTTGCAGTATTCATAACATTAGGGAGTTGCTGCCAGCAGCACCGCCTTCCTTCCAACATGCTTCTGGAGGGTACTTGTGATGTCTCTTGCCAGGGCCATAAACTGACATAGGGAATAAAGGTGACATCTGCACATACCCTCCTCATAAATTTCCTGCCACTTCAAAAGCAGATTGTGTTTTCAGACAACTGTTACAAGTCTCCAGACCAGATGACCATTTCTTCTATCGATACAGATAAGTGCCCTGTCAGATTTTTTTCTTTGCCTTTGATTATTGTTAAGTCTTACATGTCAGCTAGAAAGGGGAAGTGTGCTTGTAGGAGACAAATTCCTCACAAGGACATGCACAAGAAGTGCGTTTTTTGCTTAGGCGAGGCCCACGGCCATACATCCTGCCTCATTTGCAAATCTTTTGTTCTGAAAACCCTTCGCAGCCGTCTTGCTGCACTAAAATTGTATTTGGAAAATCAGAGACTCAGACTTCTTGCACTCAATATGGAAGGGGGAGTAGGCCTGTCCGAAGAGCTGCTAAGGAAGAAGGCCAAGAAAATAAGGTGGAATCCCACGCTGCACCTCAGGCATCCAAGAAGGTTCTCGAGACTGATGAAAGCTTGGCATTTTCCCAGACATCTGTTTCCAAGCCATGCCCAGGAACCTCAATGGAAGCTGGGATGATGGAAACCTTTAGTACATCTGTTGAGGCTATTCAGCCATCAGATCCTAATGGCAGAGGTGAACCATGTCTCAGTCAGTCAGAGGGCCCTGCTCCTTCACTTCCACCCAGGCAGATGTCTGCTCTGATTCTCTCCCCACCAGCTACTCCCTTAAAGAAAAAGCAAAAAGTTAAACACCCTGAACCCAACCAGTTCCTGGATGGGAAGTTTCTTCTCAAAGTCTCTTTAAGGCTTTTCAGGCCTTAAAGACAAAACAGGTTCCACCAGCCCCCTCACCTCGGCCTACTTTACAGGTATCAGAGGAACACTATTCTTCTGATGATTCTGTTTCATATGAATCCCAAATAGATTCCCCTAAAGATTTCATCACTCCAGAGGAGGAGGACCCCATTACTCCTGAGACTCCAGGGGAAGAAATCACCTTTGGAGACACAATATCACTTATGAGGGAGCATTTTATATGGCAGGCATCTGAAGTATCTGACACCAAGAAAAGGTACTTCGACCTTTTACAAATGGAGCAACCCTCTTCTTCAGCAGTGGCCCCCTTGCTACCCGCTTTCCAGGATGTTTTTTTGGCTGCTTCTCAGTCCCCTGACTCTCAACCACCAGCTTCTAAACATCTGGACTGATTCCACAAGCTCCCACAGGAAACCCAATTCCTCTTTAGAAATCCACCAGCAGACCCAGTAGTTATTGCTGTCTCTGCTGACAAATCATCTAGGCAATTACCTTCGACTGCTCTTTATCCCACAGACAAAGACAACAAATTCATGGACAGACTAGGGAAGAAAGTTTATACTTCCTCTACTCTGTCTATAAGAGCTCTCAACTCCCAAACACATATGGCTAGATATGTCCTGGATACAATATCCAAGGCCTCCATACTACTCTCTGAGACACCAGATTCTCCCATAAAAGCACAAATTAATACCATCCTCTCCACTGCATCCCAAGTGACAAGGTACTCAAATACAGTTATGATGCTGTGGAAGACTCATCTAAGTCTGCTGCATCAGGATCAGTCTTGAGGCGATATTCCTGGGTGAGACTACAACACATATCCATGGATGCGCAAACAAAATTGTTGGATGCACCCCTGGACAATAAAGCTCTGTTTGGGCAAGCCTCAGCAGAACTCCTCAAATCCCTTCAAGAAAAGGGTAAGGAACTTCAAAACCTTAAATACCTACTGGTGTCCCCTATACCAAGATACCAAAGGAATTATCTACAAAAACCTTCCTTTGTCAGAAGACAGTCCTCACACTCTGCTCCACAGTCTAAAGGATGCAGAAAAAGCAGGAAAAACTCTTCTCCAAGATTTCCAACCAGTTCTTCCAACACCCCTTTCGAGGCCAGTCTGACCACACAAGACCACCTCCTCTATCACTAGCCCCGTTAGTCCCAAACACCCCACTTTCCCTCTGCTTCACCCTCTCCCTTCCCTCCTGATGGATAATCTCTTCAGAACAATCGGTTCTCTCCATCATTCAGTGAGGCTATTTCATGACTTGGTGGATGCTACCACCCTTTCATGGTATCCCTCAACCACCTGCAAGCCAACCCCACCTTTTTACAGCTATCATTCAACAACTTCCAGCTCAAGGTACCATAGAACAGGTACCATGCCACCAAAGAAACATGGGCTTCTATTCCAGAATGTTTCTGGTACCAAGGAAGGACGGCCTATGGAGGTCAGTCCAAGACTTATCTTTTCTAAACCTCTTTCTCAAGGTTCTCAGTTTCAAAATGATTACCTTACCCCTACTCTTACCAATCATGCCAACTCAGGCTTTCATGGTAGCCCTGGATTTGAAGGATGCCTACCTGGACATCCCTATTCACCCAGATTTCAGGAAATACCTCAGATTTGTAATAGGTTCTTGCCATTTTCAATTCTCTACCTTGCCCTTTGGACTATCCACTGCTCCCCGAGTGTTCACAAAGTGCCTTGCTCCCGTCATTGCTCACTGCAGGACTCAGGGTATTCAGATATACCCATACCTGGATGACCTGCTCATTCTTCATCAAGACTGCCAAGTCCTCCTATTACATCTACAACAGGAAATCTCTACCCTAACTCAGGGTTCACCATAAACTATGAAAAGTCTCACCTGATCCCCTCTCAAGACCTGGTTTCCCTGGGATGCAAGATCAGAACAGACAAAATGAATCCTAGACCTTTGTCTATACTTCCAAAAACTCCTCTCCCACACTTCCTTAGCAGCTCGAGAATTTTTAAGAATTTTAGGCCACATGGCATCACTCATACCCATGTTGTCCCTGGCAAAGCTCCATATGCGAATAATCCAGTGGGTCCTGAAAAACTTATGGAGCCAACACTCCCAGCCCCTGGACACCCCTCTCTCCTTACTTCAATGTTTGAAGAAGGAACTCCAGTGGTGGATATCAGCTCTTCACCTCAACCAAGGGATCCACCTTCAGGTCTCAGCACCCCTCCAGCAGATCTCCATAGATGCTTCCCACTTGGGGTGGGGGGCAGTGCTACTTACAAACCAAAAACAACTATCGGTGCAGGGCACATGGTCCAACTCAAGACACAAGGACCATATCAACATCAAAGAAATGAGGGCTTTACAGTTGGCCCTACTAACCTTCAAATCAGCCCTCCAGCAAGGAACTCTGAAAGTAATTACAGACAATATGACGGTCCTGTGGTACATAAACAAGCAGGGGGGAACAAAGTCCTACCATCTGTGCAGCCTGGCAATCCAGATCTGGAACCTAGCATTATCTCTCTACATTCAGCTGGTAGCTGTAGGTGTGTGAGTGAATGGGTGTGCCTTCTTTGAAGGTTGGGCATCGGGCTGGCAATTCGGCACAGTAAAAATCCACTGCCAATCATAAGCAGACCAGAGTTCCACTGTGGCAACCCCTAACTGTGAAAAGCCAAAAGACATTACTTTATTCAGCTGGTAGCTGTTTATATTCCTTCAACAGAGAATGTTATGGCAGACTTCCTGAGCAGAACTTCAGGTCCCAGTCATGATGCTTCACAGGTAAGTATTCCTGGACATAATCCACAGGTGGGGTATTCTGCAAGCAGATATTTTTGCCTCCCCGCAGAACAGACAAATGCCCAAATTCTGTACAAGGAATCCGCATCCACAAGAGTGGAAAGTGGATGCCTTCTCCTTTTCTTGGGAGAGAATGTACCTCTATGCTTTCCTCCCTTCATCTTAATTCAGAAAGTCCTCCTGAAAATACAGAGGGACAACCCAAAAATCCTACTGGTGAACCCTTTTTGGCCAAGACAGCATTGGTTTCCCCTCCTACACCTACTAGCCAAGGGCAATCACCATAGCTTACCCCACTGAATAGACATGCTCACACAGGACAGGGGATCCCTACTACACCCTCAGGTGAGCAATCTGAAATTAACCTTATGGGTGATAGGGTTTTGATCCCTTACAGACACCTATACTCAGAGGATGTACTCAATGTTTTGCAGGAGGCCAGAAAACCTAGTACTAGGAGAAAATATGTATCCAAATGGAACAGATTCTCCTACTGGTGTCAATGGAAAAATCAGGACCCTCTGACTACCGCTATACCTGTGGTCCTTTCCTATTTGTGTGAGCTATGTTACTCAGGACTAACATGCTCATCAGTCAAAATGCATTTATCTGCCTATTTGCCTATTTCCCCTCTTCTGGCTTCCAGACTGGAGGTCAAACTTTTCTTCAATGGGGTTCTTCACATCAGGACTCCCAGGAAAACTATCCCTCCCCCTTGGGATCTGAACTTTGTACTAGAAAAATTTACATTGCCACCCTTTGAACCAGCTCATTCAGTATCCCTGAAGCTATGCACACTGAAAACAGTTCTACTAGTGACCCCTACATCCACCACGAGGGTATCAGAGATACAATCCCTCATGGCTACCTCTCTCTACTTTATTTTCCACACCAGAGTTCTCTCAGGACCAATCCTTCCTTCATGCCTAAGGTGGTTTATGAACTTCCACTAAACCAGACCATTAACCTACCGGTTTTCTACCCTCAACCACAAAATTCCTCAGAAAGGACTCTCCATTCTTTGGATGTCCACAGACAACTGAGGTATTACTTAGACAAAGCCAAGCTTATCGGAAAGTCAGATCAACTTTTCATCTCCTTCCACCTGAGGGGTCAAGTGAAGGCAGTCTCCAAGCAGATCATTCTTTTCATGGATTTCTAAATCCGTTACTTTATGCTACTCTTACTATGGAAAATCCCTGCACGGTCAAGTTAAACCTCACTCTAACAGGGCAGCTGCTTCCTCAGCTGCCTTTTTCAAAGGAATTGAATATGCTTCCATCCTGGAAGCTGCCACTTGGACTTCTGTTCACACCTTTACCAAGCATTACAAACTGGACCTAGTCTCTAGAGCAAGGTTTGCCAGGTCTATCCTCCAAGGACTCATTGATCAGGGAACCGAATCCTCCACCCAGAACCATATCTAAAAGGTCTGGTACTCTCCCTACTGTTATGAATACTGCAACATGTAAATAGAAGGACATAGAATAGTTGTGTAAGAACTTACCATAACCTTAGATGTCCTTCTCTTTCATGTTGCAGTATTCAGTCCCTCCCACCTGCCCCTCTACCTTTACCATATAACATACCATACTGACTTGTGGGGACATAACCTTTCTATCCCCCAGTCTCTTCACTAAACAGAAACTACCTGCTACCCTGACTCTAGCCTACATGTAATTCTAAGGGCTCCCCAGGGGACCCTTCTTACCCACAGTAGTACTACTGTATGCGGCAGTTCATTCTAAGAAGGGTACGTGCAGATGTCACCTTTATTCCCTACATCAGCTTATGGCCCTGGCAAGAGACGTCACGTGTACCCTCCAGGAGCAAAGACTTTGGTATACTGGCTGGAAGGTGACTCTGCTGGCAGCAACTCCCTACTTTTATGAATACTGCAACATGGAAGAGAAGGACATCTAAGGTTATGGTTAAGTTCTTACACAATTCTTTCTTTATTCTTGTGTAGTATTCCTTCTATTTGCACAGTCTTCTTGGTTGCCTGCAGCATGTTTTCATCTTCAGGTAATGCCAGGAATATGTGTTTCTTCTGGATTGTTATTAAGTTAGTTGACAGGTTTTATGCATTTAGATAGCATATATGCACATGTTGTATTATATCTGATGTGTTAGTGCTTCTTTTTGCTGTTTATTTATCGACCTGTATTACTTGCTGTATTTGTTTTTAGATTTTATACCAAGCCTCAGTTGAAAGATATACTTTGGGTCAGGCCATTAAATTAACTAATATGTAGCTTATATTGATTTAGCATGCATATTTTTTCAGCACCCACATCTTGGCTGGATTATATAATTTAATTCCTAAATGCTTCTCTTAACAGTCATTGGTGCTAATGTTAGCAGTAACTGCTTATTGATTTGTAGGTCCTGATTTCTTGTTAAGACCTTCTGGAACTAACACACATCTTCAGTGAAATGACAAATGGTATACATCCCTAGGATTCCCATCTGTGCCTGACATGCAGTAATGCTAAGTGAAAAAGTCCATGTGCAGCTTAACTCCTTCTGTATAGTATCCCCTTAAAAAATGTCAGCAGAAATTTTAATTATTTAGGATAGTCTCAGAGCTGCATTACATCCTGGACTTTCTTTAGCAAAGTTTGGTGCTAAAAATGTCTAAAATGTCTTTCTGAAATATGAGAGTTTCACTCAGTCACTCCATGCCATAGTTTAGTTTTGGACCATCCAGAACTTCAGTGACTTCTGAAACCCATGTCAGTGGTGGGATCAACTGGCATGGAGAGGTACAAAGTCCCAGGTCCACAAAGTTGCTTGTGATGACTGAGATATAATAGCAGATGTATTTCAAGTCCACCTGGCATATGCATCCTACTTTTGGCACCCCTCTGTCTTTGGATAATGAAGAATAGTCATTGGTGTAGGTCATGGCTTTACTGGGGCAATATTACTGCATCTTTTTGACAAAGAAAAGAACAACAATTTTGCTCTTGTTGTCCTTATGACTAGTATAGAAACAAAAAAGTCTTTCATGAAAATAAACGTAATCAGATAAAATAAGGATTAGTTTCTTTGTGATATATACTTAAAAAAATGAGCAAATTAAGTCCTGAGTATTGACGACTCCTGGTAAATAGTAATAACATAGTTAAGGCAAAAAAGTTGCAGCAACAACTGTTAAAGGAAGTACCAAGAAGTAAAAAAAAAAAGGAAATACAAAATTACCTTTGCATTCTCTAAGGAAGTTGACAAGGGGAAAGTCAATATGTGATGTCATTAATTTGCTGATTTGGATTTAAATTTGTTGACTCCTACTGCCCTGACTGTTCATGTCACCTGCTAAGAGTTTCTTTCAGCCTCATTGTTGCATTTAATTGACCAAATACAACAGGCTTCTTCATCTGGCAGTTCTGGCAAAGGATGATGACAGACATAACTGAAAACATATCTGGAGATAAAAGGTTATTGTATACACTGTGTGAGCAGTTTTTCTTTAATTATGTCCTCCTTTGTTTCCCTTACAAGACAAGATCCTTATCTTACACTGTGTAATGTGTGGTACTGAACACATAATCTGTCCCATATGCCCTCATGGACTACTACTAGCATTTTTACCTGTCTTATGTGAATGAAATGTTTTCTTAATGGATAATTCCAAGATCTACAAGGCGACAGAATCTCATCCCCCATGCATATTCCTCTGGCAGCCAAGCAGTTTGTCCAACTTCTCTCAACAGAGGCACAGGTAGGTGCCTTACCTCTACATCAGCAAGCAAAAACAGTGAGGACTGTATTTTGCAATGATGAAGTGAGTAACTGAAGAATTCAGTTTTGGAATCAAGTAAATATATTTTGATTATTGTTAAATACAATATTAGAAAAAAAGAAACATAACTGAGTACTGTAGCCAAGGCACACTAGGCTAAAGATAAAGGAAACAGTCTGGGAGTAGAAAAATATTGTATCACAGTCACCTGAGCTTCTTTATGAAGACAGAAAGTTAACTCTTGACTTATATTCCAATAAGCTTTTCTTGTTTGAGAGCTAGTGTGCTATGTGGGCTTTAATAATATTACATCTGTAAAATGGGTGTGGGAAAACTATATGAGAAATTCATAACACTGATTGGCATTCTAATAAAATGGCAAAAGACTCTCAAAACGTTGTATATTTCTGTTTAGGCTATTTAGGCTGGGAATATGTTAATGAGAATTAGCCCTAACCACAATTATACTAAACATCATGGGAGCACTTAATGCAGCACACAGATGCAAGTGAGTTTGTACTGGGATATGTTCTCTGCAGATTGGCCATTCTGCAGCATTGAAAGCAGTTTTACTCATGTTGGCATCATTTAATGTAGAGATAGCACGTTGACAAGTGTTTGCACTGTATAATGAAAGAATATGAAGACTGCAAAATCACCTGCAGTAGAGATGATTAAACACAGGAGCTGCAAATGTTTTGTAAAATTTCAGGATGCCAACTCAGTGTGCTAATAAACTTTGCAATGCAATTTTAGCTCACCTCACCAGAAATAAGTGCATCTATTTAAACACGTTTTTTCAAGATGTAGTAATGTTCATCTCAGATAACCCTTTTACATAGCATACAAGCTGAACAGTCAAATGGCATAAATAATTTTGTGCACTTTCCCTTTAATACGATGCCACTTGGGTTTAGGAAATGGAGGTGTGTTACTGCTTTGTAATATTTAGGTCAGAGTTAAAATTAATTTAAGCACTGGAGCTGTACAGAATGATTTGTAGTAAAAGGGATGCTTTCTTAATGACCTCAGTGAGAAAGCATTTCTAACTCAAAAGGGAACAACATTTTCTGCTGACAATGATGCTCTGTTTCAATTTACCCCCAATGCATCTGTCTCTCTTCCTGATGCACCTGCAGTCTGAAAAGGCTTTTAGTTTGCTTAGATCTTCTTGGCATCATGAGAGCTTTATCCCCAGCTGAATGGTAGCATATTCAGTGATGCACTGCACCTGGTCTTGTCACACTGTTAAACATATGCTCAAAACTGTCACTTGTCATCAGCAAGAATTTCCATTTCTGCTATTCACATTCCAATTCATGTTATGCATTCATTTGTTTTACTAGTATCAGTGTAACACTGATGATACTGCCAAAAACTACAGTCATAAGGAGCAAAAACCTGCATGATGCAATGGTTAATGCAGCAGTAGAGAGACAGAATACATACATTTGTTCTGACATATTTATTAACTCACATTAGTAATTCAAATATTTACTCATTTTAAAATGCATACTGCTGTTTTACACCATCAAATAGACTTTACGAAAACTGCGACCAAATATGCAGGAAAAAGTTGAATAAAGCCCTCTTCTAGTACATTACTGACAAAGCATGCATGAACACCTCCGTTATTTTTTTTACTCATTGTACACTGCAGTTTATATTGCAACATGGTTTTGTACATCCCAACAGATTAGTGGTTTGGACACATGCAGAAAAGCAGAAGACAATCTGGTGAAGATGATTTGGGACAGAAAGGAAGAAGGTAAGAGGAAACGAGGACATCCAACAAAGAGGTGGATGGATTGTGTGAAAGAAGATCTGCAATAATCAGACATGACTGTCGAAGAGGGCAGGAGTGTGGCATTAAATTGAGAGGCATGGCAACAGTTAACACGATTTGCCCCATGTAGAAAATGGGGAAAGGGGGGCTGATGATGATTTGTACATCTTAGACTATCTTATTTTCAATGTGTTTAAAATTTTTGAAAAGGTGCATTTTCTATACTATAAATGAATAATTGTATCTACAGAAGAAAGATGGATACACACACACACACACACACATACACACACACACATATGCACCATTCATCAGTTCGAAAAGCTCAGAATATCAAACATATATGTTCATAGGTAGGTACTAGGCTATCGGCCCGAGGGCCAAAGTAAGCCTAGCCAACAGTGTATTGCTTTCACCACCCATGTATTGTTAAATTCCTGCCCCTCTATCGAGCAGAGCCCCAGACATAATCCCAGGGGTGAATTTCCTATTACCCATCCACTTATCAAGGTTTTTCTTGAAGAGTGCTAATGATGAGCTCTGCTTGATGTAGATGGGAATTTTGTTCCAGAGCATGGAAAGTCTCTGGGAAAAGAATCTATCCCTCCAGCATGTCCTATTTATTGTTGTGGTGAGGTTTAGGTCCCTAGAGCATGTAGCTCAGGGAGATTGGGATTTCTTTAAGTGGAACATGTCCATCAATTCCTGGTTTGACATAGCTTTGTATGTCAGACAGAGGTCTCCTCGGAGTAAGTGGTATGTGACCAAGTAGAGTTGGAGTTTCTTCAGCCGGTTGGCATAGGGCAACTGTTTGAGGCCAGCAGTCCTTTTGTCGAGGTACTTTTGGGGCCTCTCCAGTTATTGTAGTCGTCTTGTGAGGTACATCCCAAACAGGGCATTGTACTCAATGAGGGGTCTGATAAGTGATGAGTAGAGGGGGACAATGACTTCCTTTTTTATAGATGCAAACACTTTTGTGATTAGGTGGGACACATAGAAAGATTTTCTGACCATTGTGGCAATGTGATTATCAAAGGAGAGGTTACTATCCACTTGGGTCCCAAGGTCTCTTATCACACTTTCTGTGTTAAGTGAACTTCCCCCTATTTGGTAATTCATGGCTACTGCATTTTTACCAAAGGGGATGACAATGCACATTTCGGCATTTAGCTTGAGGCCATGTTTTTGGCATCAGATGTCTGTCTCGGTGAGGACCTTTTGCAGGATGTCTACGTTGGCAGGGGAATTGATTATGGCACCCAGTTTGCAGTCATCTGTGAACTTGGTTAGCCATAGACCCTCAGTGTTTGCTTGCACTTTGGAGAAGTATATATCAAATAGGAGAGGTCCCATGACAGAACCCTGGGGCACTCCACTTGTCACTGGTTTGGAATCGGATCTGGAGTCTGCAACTCTCACCATGTGGGTTCTGTCCATGAGCCAGTTGGCCACCCACCTCATGACATATAGGTTTATGTTAAGGATGATGAGTTTATCTGTGATTCCTGAGTGGGGGATATTGTCAAAGGCATTTGTGAGGTTCAGGTAGGCTGTGTGAACCAGTTTGCCCTCGTATATGGCCTTATTAACTGTTTCAAAGAATTCTACCAGTATTTGGAGACATGCTCTACCCTTTACAACTCTGAATTGGGTAGCATCCAAAGTTTGGAGGTTACCAATGTCTTTGTTTATGAGTTCTATGATGATATGCTCCATGGCCTTGCAGACCAGCCTTGTCAGGCTAATAGGTCAATAGCTCCTGGGGTCCGTGGTAGCTCCTCCTTGGTGTAGTGGGATAACCGTTGCTGTGCGCCATTCAGTGGGCACATAGCCTGTGGTGAGGCTGTGATTGAACATGGAGTTTAGGTGGGGGGCTAGTTCATTTTGGAGTTCATGTAAAACGCAGCCTGGGATGTTGTCCGGTCCCATGGATGCTGTCTTTTTGGCTTTAGAGAGTTCCATTTTTACCTGCGTGTTTGTGATTAACGGGGATCTACAATCATTTGGTATAGTTATAGGCCCTTTGGGAGGTGAGATGGGAGTAAAGTTTGCACTGAACCTATCTGCCAAGATGTTGGCAATATCAGTTGGCTCTGTATATTTTGCACCATTCTGGTGTAGCTCAGTGCAGATCTGGGTGTTGCCATGGAGATGTTAATGGCACATTAAGTTAAAATCTCAGAATTCTGGCAAATGCTGGTAGTATGTTGTCTGAGATCATTGTACAGCAGGGAGTGGGTTTAGTTTTTTCTTGCAGTGTTGAAATTGGTATCTACAGTTAACAGGGGTTGAGGGTGCAGGGAGAGGTCCCACTGTGTATATATTATTATTGTTGTTGTTTTTTGAGGATTTTTATTGTTTTTAATTTTGACCTTTTGGGGTTAATGATTTGTCTTATGCAATCACAGAAATCCATGCATATACATATATATATATATATATATATATATATATATATATGTTGCACATGTACATATGTATATGTTGATTTATCAAAATGAAGAAGGATCAAAACCTCATGCAAGCGATGCCACCATTTCAAAAATGTTCTTATTGAAAAATAGAAAATATTGAGGAAAAAAAAATCGTAAAATTCACTAAATACTTTCTGCATGCTGAATAGACAGGCTCCTGACTTACTATGATGTTGACTTCCCATTTTCATAGGTTGGTACTAAGCTATCGGCCCTAGGGCCAATAGAAGCCTAACCATAACAATTCCCTGGCTATTTCTTCCTACACTATTTACTTCCCTGGACTCCTGTCTAGCAGGGTGACTGACGTGATCCCTGGGGTGAATTTCCTTTCTCCCATCCAATCATCAAGGTTCCTTTTGAAGAGGGCCAAAGAGGTGCTCTGCTTGACATGTCTGGGGAGTCTCTGGGTCAGGAACCTATCCCTCCAGCATGTTTTGTTTATTGCGATGACAAGGTTTATATCCCTGGCGCGTGTGGCTCTGAGGGATTGGGATTTCTTTGTGTAGCATGTCTAACAGCTCTGGGTTTGACATGGCCTTGTATGTTAAGCAGAGGATGCCTCGGAGTAGACGATATGCGACAGAGTATAGCTGGAGTTTTTTAAGGTGGTCAGCATAGGGCATCTGCTTTAGGCCTGTGATTATTTGTGAGGTATTTCTGCAGCCTTTCCAGTTGTTGCAGATGTCTTGAGAGGTACATACCAAATGGGGCATTGTATTCTATAATGGGTCGAATGAGGGAAGAGTACAGTGGGACAATGACATCCTTTTTTCTGGATGAAAAGCCCTTCGTGATGAGGTGTGCCACATAGAAGGATTTGGCAATGTGGTTATTGTAGGTGAGACCACTGTCCACCTGTGTCCCTAAGTCTCTTATCACACTTTTGGTGTTTAGTGTACTGCCACCTATGTGGTAATTCACGGGTACATGTTTTTTCCCAAAGGGGATAACTATACATTTCTTTGCATGGTTCTGGCACCAAGAATCTGTTTCTGTAAGGTCCTTTTGTAGAGTATTGACATCATTTGGAGATTCAATAATGGCTCCCAGTTTGCAGTCATCTGCGAACTTTGTTAGCCAGAGTCCCTTAGTGTTGGCCTGTACTTCAGAGAAGTAGATGCCAAACAAGAAAGGTCCCAGGACTGAACTCTGAGGTACTCTAGTTGTCACTTGTCTGGAGCTGGATTTGGAGTCAGCTACTTTTACAGTGTGGGTTCTGTCAGTAAGCCAGTTGGCAACCCATCAAGTGACGTAGGGACTGATGCCCAGCTTAGTAAGTTTATTTATGATTTCAGAGTGGGGGATGGTGTCAAAGGCCTTGGCAAGGTCCAGATAGGCTGTGTGGACTGCCTTACCCTCGTCCACAGCTCTGGAGACTGATTCGAAGAAGTCAATCAGATTCAGGAGACAAGATCGGCCTTTCACGAACCCAAACTGGATGGGGCCTAGTGTTTTAAGGTTGCCAATGTCTTTGTTTATAAGTTCCATTATAATACGTTCCATGGCCTTGCAGATCAGGCTCGTCAGACTGATGGGGCGGTAGTTCCCGGGATCCAAGGTGGATGGCCCCTTGTGGAGTGGGATAACTGTAGCTGTGTGCCACTCAGTGGGCATGAAGTCTGAGGTGAGGGTATGATTAAACATGACACTTAAGTGAGGTGCCAGTTCATTTTATAGTTCATGTAGTACACAGCCCGTGATGTCATCTGGTCCCATGGATGCTGTATTCTTAGCTTTGGAGAGTGCATTTTTTACCTGTGTGGCTGCTATTACCAGAATTTGGCAATCTTCTGGTATTGAAATGGGCCATTTAGGGGTTGAGAGGGGGGTAAAGTTGGCACTGAATCGATCTGCCAGGCTATTGGCAATATCCTTGGGATCAGTATATTTAATGCAATTCTGGTGTAGCTCAGAGCAGATCTGAGCATTGCCATTTAGATTCTTGACATAGTTATAGAATGCCTTGTGGTTGTCTTTGGAATCTTTGGCAATTTTATTTTGGTAACTAGCTTTGGAGGATTTTATGAGGGATCTCAGCTTCTTACTGAGGCTGGTAAGGGAGTTTTTTGCATCCTGGGATTTTCCTCTTTTCTGCAACAGTTTCTTCCTTTTGTTGTAAAGTTTGTTTATGGCAGGGGACCACCATATTGGCTTCATTTTTTTGGAGGAGAGCATCTTGGTTCTATTTGGGATGGCACGATTCATGCATGAGTGGATGTACTCGTACAGTGCATTAGTGTAGGACTCAGCAGTCGAACTTTCAGTTCCCGTCTGCATAGGTGTCATGAAGTTTGTAACTTCTGACTTGAGTAGCATGAAGTTGGCTTTGGAGAATTTTTTTATGGAGGTTTCCTTACTGGGGTGTTGGGGTGGGATGTGGATGTTAAGGGTGATTAGCTTATGGTCTGATCTGACCAATGAGGGGGTGACCATAGGTGTGGAGCATCGATTTCCCATGTTGGTAATGACCAGGTCTAGGATACTAGAGTCCCTGGTGGGACTATGGATTAGTTGATCCAGGGCACTGGAATTTATGAATTCCAAGAACCGTTGGGCAAAGGTGTTGGTACACAAGTAGTTTTCCCAGTTAATGGCAGGGTAGTTGAAATTACCCAGTATTAGGGTGTTTGGTTGTATATTAATATTTTCCAGTATGTTTAGAAAGGTTTAGTGAGAATCTTGGGGCATGGTGGGAGATCTGTAGCAAGCTACAATTTGGATTGCAGTCTTACCTAGTGTTAGTTGCACCTGGAGAATTTCAGATGCATTGTGTTGGGCAACTAACCTGGTGGTGTTAATATCCTTGGTGAATATGGACACTCCTCCACCTTTAGTGTTTCGATCCTGGTTTGGTGGCCGAAAAGTGTGGTAAGAATTGTAGCCTGGTATTGCAGGTGTGCTCTCTGGAACCTTGAACCAGGTCTCAGTTACTGTACAGATATCGATGTTCTCCATTTTTAGGAGTGCCTCGAGAGAGTGCATTTTGAGGTTTAGACTTCTAGCATTGAGTAGCATTACCTTCAGATTTTGCATGCTTGTACCTGTTACGGTGATGGTTTTGTCCCTTGAACTTTGCCTAAAAAGGCACTATAGGGGTAGCAAGAGCCTTTGCCAGTAACCTGAATCCCAGGGGCGACAGGTGCAGACCATCTCTGGCAAAACATCGTGGCCTGTCGATCATGTCGTCCCAGGCAGACAGATACTGGATCCCTTTTGAATGACACCAGAAGCTTAGCCAATTGTTGAAGTCAGTCATTTTGTCCTTATATTGTGGTATCATTCTGGGGAAGGCAGCATGCTACTCAGGGCTAGGGTCATACCTGCCTGGGTCACATGATCCGAGAGCTCTTCCATGTCTCTTTTCATGTAGTCCAGGGAGGTAAGTCTCAAGTCATTCACTCCAACATGGACAATGACAGTGTCATATTTGTACTTGTTGTGGAGTGACTTGAGTGCATGAGTTATGTGGCAGATCCTGGCACCCGACAGGCAGCTCACTGTAATTTTTTCCTTGTTCAGCCTGGTGAGTGGGACATCAGTGTGCCTGACTATAGAGTCACCTATGACTTAAGTGTTAGGTACATTGTCTTGCCTTAGGGGCTTTTGCTGGGTGGCACACTGGTGTTGTGAGCTATGTGACACTTTGGTTTTGATAGGTGTTAGCAAGGTACTTTGCAATTATAGGCTGTTTAGTGCCTATGATTAATTTCTCCTTATTAATAAGGAGAGTTGAGTGCTTGTATCAGTTTCCAGCAGGTATTAGAGCAAGTGCTAGTCACAGGGATTCTTAAAGGTAAGATGAAAAAAAAAAGGTTTATCCTAAACACTGCAGTGTGCACTAGAGAAGTTAGATATGAAAGAAGGTAACTTAAATTGTACCTGTCTAAAATGTTAAGCTTTAGTGGAGAGTCACTATTTTTAAAACAGCAAGATAGATTGAAAGGGGGTGATCACTTTTGTATTCTGGTACTATAGAATACAGTAGAATGGCCAATAAATTTAAATAGTTGAATGGGAGTGATTTCACAAAATGATAATTTTCTGCTTACTCACACAAGTCAGTGAAAGCAGAGAGGAAATGAGTTATATGGTCAAATTAACATAAGAGGTAGGCAACTAGAACAACAGTGGTATTTAAGAACATGACAGTGACAGGGTGGGGTGGGGGGGGGGTGAGGAATAATTTCTGCCTGACTCACAAGAGACAGAGCTGTGGAGTCTTTTGAAGTTTTAATATGCAGTTAAAAGCAGAACACAAGCAAAACACAAGGTAAAGAAAACAAATCACAGCACTCAAAATATAAAAAAGTCAATAAACTAATACAAAATATAACAAATAAAAAACAAACCAGCCTTTCCCTCACAGCAAAGTGTAGCAGAGTCTGGGTGAGCCTTTCCAATTTTTAATATAAATGATATCATAAAACCACCCATAATCCAATTCAGTTAACATCTAGATATAAAACTGAAAAAAATACACAAAGTCAGAATAACAAAGACAAGAACGATTAGAAAAACAAAGAAAAGAAAGAAGAAAAAGAGATATTGGGATCATCACTACTATAGCTGGTCATATTGATTTTAAGATTTGTATTAAATCATATACTTCAAGAGTAGTTGCATAGGTCAGTCGGATAACATTAGCTCTGCAATTAATGCAGCTTTCCATTTAGATAAAGTAATTTTTTTTATTTTCATGACCTTAGTGGCTAGAATAATCTTAGTTCTAACCTTTGTGTGAAATTCTCCCAACATATTCAGTAAAAATGTCTGAGGGGATAAAAGTACGTTAATATCCAATAAGACTGAAATCCATTTCTGCATATTACGCCAGCATTCATACACCTGTGGGCAGGTCTGCCAGCAGTGCCATAAGTTTGCATATTGAACCATACACTTTTAACATTTATATTTCACATTAGCAGGAATCTATTCGGAGTAGAATGATTACTACAGAGTATCATATATGAAATTCCTTACTGATTTATGAGCGATAACCAATTTGTTTAAACTGTATATACATTCAAGTATCCTTCTCAAACTTAATTTTAATACCCCTGTCCCATTTATGCTTCCCGATGAAAACTTCAGTAAGACTCAAGGATGGTTTATAAGCAAATGCAATGTGTTTCTTTTTCCCAATAATAGACTTGTTAGTCATTCATAACACTGATTTCCAGTCATAACGCACACCTTGGAGCCCTGTAAGGTATAGCTATACTGACAGCATTGTAACAAGAGATTTCCTGGTCTTTGTATCATCTATTAACTACCTCAATTTATGTTGAGAAGATTCTTTAACAGTGATTATTAACAGCAGTCTGTGTTGCTGTTGTAGCTACAGGTAGATTCTCTTGTAACTTTACTTTTCTCTTCTGTGTGTACATGTCCAGTAACTGCTTTAGATGTATGAGTTCATAGTCACTCCCTTTTAAATCTGGAACCCAATACATCTAAACAATGAATTTCTTTGTAGAAAGAGTTTAGACAAGTTTTTCTTTTCCTTTCACTGCCAGCTTGTTGTGGAACCAGCATTTTCCTCTATTATGCCTTTCACTTTTTGCTCAGCTTCGTATATGCTATAGGTGATAGGCTCCTCCTTAGTCAGAAGGTGTGCTCACTTTGCTCCCTTTCCACCCCCCAATTCCCCATCCCCCCCAGATTCTTACATTTTGCACCATTGTGTGTCTGCTTTTAAACTGCCCCAAAACACAACCTACTTAAAAGATATAAAACTGTCATAACCAGAAACATGTGCTTACGTTTAAAATGTATGTTGAAAATGTTCATACAATCTGCCAAACTGCTTAAAAACACATTTCCTTTGACTGATCTTCTAAGCTAATACATTCCCACTCTCAAATACTACATATACTATGCATCTAGTAAAACTAGACCTCTCACTTTTCTCCCAAATCAGACATTTTTCACACATATTTGTTTTTCAATCACTATTTCTATTAAGAAAAAACAATAAAAAAGAATTCTGAACATGTTGCTGCTCTTCTGTTGTACATATTCCTCACTAACATGACACTGCAACTCATAACTGTTGCTATGGATGCATGATGATACTAGCTGTCAGAACATTGGCATACAGTCCCTTAATTTACAATCTAACCCAAGTTCATTTTTTTCACATTGTAAGTGTTCAACACTATAATTCAGCACTACACAGCCTATTTCTTTCATCCAATAAGCACAAATATATGTTAGCAAAGTATTTTTTTTAATGCTTCAGTTTACTACTTCAAGCCAAGGTGCCTAGTGATTCTAGCATTACTCCTCATATTCTGCAAAGGAGATTCTGAGTTGAATCTCTGACCTCATAAACTGCTGACAGGTACAACACCATGTTCAAAGCAACCTCACAATATTAACAATGTCTTGTCTGCATCAGCATTACACAAGAAAAGACTAAAATAATGCACATAGTACATAGATTCTATAAGTACATAGATTAGTAACAGGCTAACTGCCCTTGTGGGGAATTTTAAGCCCAGCCAATTACCCTATGTGAGAATCAAACACTGCACCTTATTTGTAAGGTAAACACCTTAACCATTATACCAATCGTCCACCCATGAATAAAAGAAATATATGTAATATTATACAACAACCCCTCCATTAATATTCCAAAACATGTATGCTAATTGGTCAGTGTGCACGCTGTAAATCAGACTTATACGAATGGAAAAAGGTCCTGTTGCCCGGACCTTTTCCATTAGTATAAGTCTTTTTTTACAGCAACAGAGAATGCAAGATCTCCTTTGCTTTTTACACACTGTCTCGCTATGTTAAAGGAGTTTAACATAGCGAGACAGCTTTAAAAAAAGTAACGGAGATATTCTTTTCTCCGTTGCTTTTTTAAAAGCTGTCTCGCTATGTTAAACTCGTTTAACATAGCAAGACACTTTGTAAAAAGCAACTGAGATCTTGCTTTCTCTGTTGCTTTTTTTAAAGCTGTCTCGCTATGTTAAACTCCTTTAACATAGCGATACAGTTTGTAAAAAGCAACAGAGATCTTGCTTTCTCCATTGCTTCCACCCACAGCTCTGATGTACTGCGTAAGTATACGCATGCACAGTACATCAGAACTGCTGCAGAATACCAGAGAGCTGCGGAAGGGCAGTAAGGAGGCATTATACAATGCCATTATTTAAGAAAAGTTATTATTTTTTTTCTTGAATAATGTCATTGTATAATAGCAATAACCCACTTCTGGATGTGGGTAATGCTGGATTTACCCACGGTTGTTTTTGTTTGACCACTCGGGCTTCGCCCTCGTGACCAAACCACACCAACCGTGGGTAAATCCAGCATTACCCACACCCAAGCGTGGGTTATTGCTATAATATTCTGTTACTGCATGTCTGGTTCCACAATACAATGGTGACATATTATCTATTACAGAAAGAAATGCTGCATCGTACATTGTAAAATATACAATATTTACACTCAATCACACAAATAAAAGTGCTGGAAAAATTTTATTTATGATCAAAACTGGCATGACTGGTTCACTACATAACAAACCACCATAGATTAGTACTAAACTTTTGTTCTTAACAGTGTCAATATCAACAAATAAAAAGTTTCAAATATGCTATGGTTATCTTTATTCTAAATCAGCATGCAATGCATTACCAGAGATCAGAGACTGATTCCGAAATAGTTGCACCTCAGTGACACAATTGGTAGGTGCTATCAACATTAATTTGCTCTGTTATATAAAATCCATAAGCAAGCTATAAGACCTGACAGGGTGCGTGTTAATATGTAATTAATGCCTGACATCCCTGGAAGGGAATTAATTACATATTAACACACACCCTGGAGGACCTTATTGCACTTAGAGAAAGGGCTCACTGTAAAATTGTTGTGTTTTATTTACTTATGTATTTTAAGTACTATTTTATTTTTTTTATATATTTTTGATGTAAAATAGTTCCTCCTGCTAATGTTTCATACTTGCTGTAGTATATATTAATGGTGTTGAAGGAACTATTTTACATCCAAAACATATTAAAAAAATAAAATAGTACTTAAAAAAATACATAAGTAAGTAAAACACAACAATTTTACAAAGACCCCATTCTCTAAGTTCTGGCAGAGATCATTCTGTTTTCACTCTCTCTCACATATTTATTTATTTATTTTATTTAACATTTGTTAACTGAGAAAGTCTGACTTGGAACAAAGCCAATTTTCAGCGGAGGGCCGGAGAGAGATGCTTCAGGTGCATGTCTGTACTGTAAGAGGAAACCAGAGCACCTGGAGGAAACCCACATGAATGCAAGGAGGACATACAGACTATGCAAAGAAGGCACTCCAGCCAAGAATTGAACCTGAGACCCTCTTGCTTTGTGGCAACAATGCTACCGCTGCACCACTGTGCCGTCCAGTACATATTCTATCAAGGGATCGTTAGATCACTTTTGCACTTCACTTACTCATTCTCACATACACACACAAATCTCTCTGCCTTTCTGCTCGCTCATTCATGTAGACAGAAACACAAACACATACATACATGCGTTCGCGTTTCTGTTTCGCCTTTTTTTTTGTCTTCTTTTTTGTTTACATTTTACACTCGTGAAAGAGCAAAAGCACTGTTTAGTGAGCATAAAATAATGGTGGCCATTTCGTTTCCTCAGTTCAAGCTCCACGGCAGCTTGATATGCTGCTGTGAAGCATCGGACTTGTTTTTCACTGGGCATTCCTTGTACATTAATACCCTGCTGGAGGACACTCATTCTCCAGTCACAGGGTATTGATGTACAGTAAGCCCGTTCTCTAACAGAGAATAATGTACAGCTGTTTGGGTATTTACAAGTAATCACAGATCAATAAGAAATGATCATAAGAACTCCAGCCAAGCACATTCTAAATTGGATTCTTACTAATTAGTGGTGTAGTACAAATTATCTCAGTAGTTATAATGCCAGATATGTAGTCTAGAAAAATAAGCCTCCCTCCATTCATCCAAAAACAATAGTAGGTAGAAATTGAAATAAACTACCCATTTATCAGATACTTCAAGGTAAAATACTCCAACTCAGACATGCAACCCTTCTTACTGTAAAAACCCATCAAGCAGCTCATGTTTTCTATTTCAGGCTGGTCACAGTGAAAGACATTAGAAAACTACTCACAAAGCTTAAACCACAGGGATCTCCATTATGGATAGGCTTCTACCAGCCATCCTATAAAGAAATAACTATCAAAACTGCATACCTTCTTGCAATTGTTAGCAGAAGTCTAATCAAAGAAGTTGTACCTGCCTTTTGTTAAAAATCAAAAATATTTAAAATGTTCATAGATGAGTACTAGGCTAAAGACCAGAAGGGCCTGTTTAAGCCTAGTCATGCACCTCAAATTTCTGACAGTTTCTAGCACTTACTTGAAAAGTGTAAGCAGGTGCTTGGCAGATAAAACATTTGCAAGCAAGGGCCTGGGAAATGAATCATGTACAGGCTGCCTGTGTCTATTAGAGACATAGATAGCAAACTAGGGATGAATATGTTGTTCCCTGTCCAATTGTCCAAGTTACACTTGAACTGGATTAAGTAGGAACTCTATTTCACTTGGATGGGGAGCCTGTTTCAGAGAAGGGGTAGTCTCTGAAAATCTGTCTGAATGTCACATTATCTGCATACAGTAGCTGTGCTGAACTGTCCCCTCCAGTCTGCTTGTTAATATAGTCCACTGCGGTGGTGGTGCTGTGATAGCATTGTCACCTCATAGCAAGACATTGTCCCGTTCGATTCTCAGTTAAAGCGTCTTCTGTGTGGAGGCATATGTGAATGGGGCGTGCCTTCGTTGAAGGTTGTGCATCAGGGCTGGTAACTCGGTATGTAAAAATCCACTACCAATCATTAGCAGACCAGAGTTCCGCTGTAGTGACCCCTAACCGGGAAAAGCCAAAAGACACAACCAATATGAACATCGGTGGGCTTAGAGCTGAACCCTGAAGCACACCCACTCCCACTGGGAACCCCTCTGTATGACCGATCACTGTTCATACTGGAGTCATTGGGTCTTTCTGTATAGCCTGCATTAATTCTATCAATGTTTCTGACACTTCTAATTACTGCAGGACTGCCCAAATCATCCTCTTGGGCCTTGACATATGTTTTCTCCAAGTCTAGGAATGCCCAGTTAGACTCCCTCTAGCTTGTTCTCAATCGTCTGTCTCACTGCAGACATCTGGTCAGTTATGCTGCATCCTGATCTGAATCCGAGCTGCTCATCTCCCATCCCAATTAGCAATCAGCCTGTCCAGAACATTCATGCAGTGTGACAGGAGTTTGATGCCTCTGTACTGCTCACAGTTGTGAATGTCCTCTTTGTTCTTATACACTGGCACAGGTATGCTTCTTCTCTAGGTATCCAGGATATGCCTTTCCTCCATACTGCTACAGCACACCATTTTGGGGATAACAAAGAACAGTATTTTATTAACTGACTTGCTCAGAGTCATATAATTTGCATATAGAATTTTGTGGTAATCAAGCCCCATCGTACACAATGAAGCTCATAATCGTCTCATTACCTACACTGTCATAAATGTAGCCTTCTAAACTTCTAGTCCATCATCATATAACTCGATGCTTGGTTCAACATCTGCAGAATTGCAGCAGTTGCACCCATTCACTGATCAGTCTCCTGCTCTCAGCTACTATCACTCATAAAACCTAAGATGTTTAAGCTTCTCTACCTGCAGTACTGTCAACACCCTCAATTGCAGAGAGCAATCCACTTTCTTTTGGAAGCATTCTTTTCATTGATAACTCCATACTGAGACATACAGAGACTGCAGTCATTGGGCTTGGCAAAGATTGCTTGACTTTAAGTTGTCTCTCTGGAGCCACAATACAGTAGGTGTCTAGGACATTCAAATTCCTTCACCCCAAATACACCTACAACATGGTCATTATTAATGCGGATGTGAATGACTAGAGACATGCATCCCTTGATGATATGAAGAGTGACATGATAACGGTATCAGAGTATATATATTCAAGGCTGGTACAAAGGCAGTCTTGACCAGCATCCTATCTTCACTGAGAATAATGCATCATTATAAACAAAAGATGATCAGTTTCAAAAATTGGCTCAGCTACTGGAATCATTCTATGGAGAACTGGGGGATCCAATATGTGTCGGCTTGGAAAGAAAGGAGGTGGTTGACTATTCCCCCTAATTCACCACTGATGGGCTTTATGTTTCACCTTAGGGCTTTCTTAAATTGGCTAGGACATTTACTACTCCCATGACGTTTTTTTCTTAGCAATGTAAACCTGCACTATCTAGCCACCTAGCCAAATAAATGCAGCTTAAGACTGGCATTGATCAATACTAAAAGCTTAACTAAGAAACTACCTACACTAGAAGCCTTCCTATCCCTAAAAATATTGATCTCTGCATCATTACTGAAACATAGTTCTAGTGATGTGACATCTCACCTTCCCTACCAGAGTTCAGTGTTCACACATTTAGATCTTCTGTTGAGGGCACTCCTGTAACTGCTGGTGGTGTGTTCACAAATCTTGACAATTCCATTGTCTAGACTTATGCAACAAAATAATGGCCATAAACTCCTTCATATCATAGTAACTATAAATAAGATTCTTTACCACTTCCTGACTAGTCACATAACCACATATATGTCACCCACAATGCACAAAGCATGTCTAATCAAGCTAGAGTTCCTTACCATCAACTCAAACTGTATTATACTTGAAGATTTCAATTTTCCATCTGTCAAGAGCCCACTATATTTTAAAACAAAACAGCAAACACTGCTGTATTCATGGAGTTGTTCTATTTTCACCTCAATACCTATATCATAATTTTGGCCCTGATCTATAACAAATACAATGCCAAACATAGGAATAAATCTCTAATAAAAAATGTCATGCAACAAGAGAAAAATCTCATCTCATTTAGTAACAAATCGAAAACTCCACATCTCATAGGTAAACTCAAAAATTTAAACAAAGATCTTAGAAACAAACTCGATTTTTACAAGGGTAAGTACAATTTAGAAATTATCTACTCTGCCAAAAGTAATCACAAGACCACCTTTAGCTAATTAGGAACCCTAGAAATAATATCCAGCACTGTTCCGAGTTTATACATGATAGCTCTACTTACTCTGGCCCTGAAAACATAGTTCACCTATTAGCAAGCAAATTTATTTCAAACTTCTGCACCCTATCTCCACATGGCCTGCATTTGCTTAAACCCCTATCCATCTCCTCACCTAACATCACACTTTAATAAGTCCTAAAGGCTTTCTTGGAAGTGAAAAATATCAGCTTAGTAGGCCTGATATTGAGCCAGGTACTTCTTTGCCAGTATGAAGCACTGTCTTCCTGACCTGCTAAACAATCTGTTTAACATTAGCCTATCATTAGGCTTTGAGCATGAGGCTCGGAGAACTGTGGTAGTCATCCTTCTGCACAAGAGAGGCCTCACCACTATCATAGTAACTATAAACCCATAAACCTCAAGAAGTCTTATCTCCAATACAGTAGACACATCATTATGGACCTCATAAACATGCACATTGGCATTCTAAAGTCCCTCGATTTAAACATGTTCAGATTTGTGAAGGGTAGAGCTTGTCTATTTATTTTCTTTGAAAAAGTCACTTAAGCCTTTGTACAGGCCAGATCAGCACATCTGGCTTAACCTGATTTAGCCAAAGCTTTTGACACCATTCAGTCATCATAGATAAACATATCAAGCTAAATGTAAGGCGACTCAAGGGATAGTGAGGTGGTTCAGAGACAGAACCAAAATAAATAAGTAAATAAATAAATAAGGATTTATGGCACTCTCCCTTCCAAAATCCTTTAGTTGACTACATTTCTTCATGACTTAAACACATAGCCGGCTTTAGGGACCAGCAAACCCTGTGGTCGCTGGGGCCTCCTGTTCCTGGGGGGGTGCCCAACCACAGCAAATTATCTTATCTTGATATTTTGTAGCATGTCTGTCAAGCTAACAAAAGCTAGTACAGCAATCTTGTATACTTAATAAACCAGGTGGGTAACAACTCTTATTTATATCTCCTCTAAAATTCCAAGATATCTCTGGTTATAGTAGCACTCACAACATAGCCAGCTTTGGATACCTGCAATACCTGTGGCTGCAATGGGGCCTCTTAATCATCCTTGACTGTGCGAGGGCCCTACAAAAGCAGCTGATGGATTATGCTCTTTAACCAGAACAGGACTGTGGAATGACCCTGTTAGGATAAAGCTGATAATTAACATAAGCAAGGTAAGCAACATAGAGATCAACAGGTAGGAGTGACTGATTTGTGTGCAAACCTTGTATTTTATGAAGAGCTGATGCTTCCGATCTTCAGGGATATTTTTTTTTCCTTTCAGGGAGTTTTATAAATACTGGTAGAAGACCAGATACTTAAAATCAAGAACACATTTTAAATATTACTCTAATTCACTTAAAAAAGTAGCACCTTTTGCATCAACATGAATTCTTTGGGATAACACAAAGTATAAATCTCTGATGCCTGGAATTATTGACAGACTGTATTCCTGAATGATTTATTAGTAAATCAAACTTTTTTATTAAGGACAGAGCAAAATGATGAGAAAGATCAGAGAAAGTCTGTGAAATCAGGGACAGTGACAGGTATGTATTACACCTCAATGAGGTAAATGAACGTGACTTACCCCTGATGCTGTTTGACTGCTAAACAGCAGTCACTGATTTGGTGTCACAGTATTCGTGTTGCACAATGTATTACTATTTGCTGAAATAAGTACAAAACTAGTATTGCTGTGGTGTGTGTGTATGTGTGTGTGTGTGTCTGTCTGTGTGTGTGTGTGTGTGTGTGTGCAATCATTTCACTGTTTTTTTTCTGTTCATGCACTCAGTAATACCAGAACACATACACTATTCTTCTGGATATCTGTGAAAAATGTATCTAACAAGTAATTATATTTCAAAACTAATGCATAAAATATATCACAGAACATTCAGACACTTCAGTCTTCAAAGAGTCTGGTGGTCCCCACTCTCCAGACAGTATAAATTGATACAGGGGGCTCCCTTAATCATCGTTCACTGTGTGAGGGCCCCACAAAAGCTGTTGCTGGTTGGGGACAAACTGAGAAAAAATATATTACTTTTCTGATTCACTCTTTAACCTGAACAGGGCTGATCCTGTTAGGATAAAGCTGATAATGGCCTCTGCTCTCAACTGCACCCAGTCTAATACCAGTGCTGCTCAGATGTGTGTGTATATACAGAAAGCTGCTGTAGGTTGTGGGGGGGGGGGTACTTTAATTTTCATTACAGTCTAACCACAAAGGTGTGCACATGAGGTCATTGCAGCTTTTGTTTGGGCTGAGGACAGTGTTCCTTTTACTTTTTTCACAGACCTCATACGCTACAAAGAAGGTTACTATAGCCTGTGCAGGGGCAATGTGTTCCATCTAGGAGCAACAAAGTTAAATACATTACTATAGTCATTATTCTTTTCACTTTCCACAAACTTGCACTTCAGACATGTACATAGGTAGCTGCCTTTGACAGTTTGGGTTGAGGAGTGAGGAAGACACTGGCAATATGAACCTCGGCTTTCATTCCAGTCTAACACCAGAGCGATGCATAGGCAGTGACTGTCTTTTTTTTTTTTTGGGGGGGGGGTGGGGAGGTAGACCATATTCCCAGATTGGACCTATGTATCCAGGCAACAAATGCCTCGTTAGTTTTTTTGTGAGCTACTATTTTGTCATCTTTGAATCTTAAGCCGTGGGCACATCTTCTGTCTTCCTTGAAAGAAAAAGAAAAGACTGAAATTATTTTCTTATTCATGTGTTTTTTGTTTGTTTAGGACATCATCAGATTAAAAGGTTAGGAAATGCTCTAAAATGCATCTCAGAACACCTATATAAGTTTCCTAAGTGGTTATTACTGTGCTGTCTTGGTCAGGAAGGGTGCAAGGAAAACTTAAGTTGAACAGCAGCACTGAATTTCTTTCCGTTGACTGCCACTTGGCCAAAGTTGTAAATAAGTCCTGTTTGGTGGAGATGATTACTAAGAGTATTTCCTTCAGGTCCAAGAATGTTGTCATATCTTTCTACAACTCTTTTATTAGGCCGGTAATTGAATATAATGTCCATTCATAAGGCCGAACTGAAAAGATTGCTGTACTTTCTCACAAAGAAGATTGAGGCCCTGAATACCATTATGAGTACGCACTATTCTTCACCTTCTGTCGCTGTTCTTTTTCTCATAAAGACTCCCTAGTAGTAACCTCTGCTTATCCAAGAAAGCTTCAAATGACTGTGTCCTGAGCGACCTCTTTCATATTTGTAAAACAAGCAACGACATAAACACCTGTAATAATGATCTTAACCTTCATTCTAACATAAACCAAACTTGCTGGTATGATAGATATCTCACTCAAAGAATTCCATTTCTCTGAAACAGACACCCTCTTTGTATTAAATAAAGCAGTTCCCTCAACCTCTTCAAACACCCTATGAACCATTTGCATGCAGGAGATCACAGTCATGCAGTGTCTCCAGAAGCAGTCAGTGTTTGTCCACCTTTGTCTTGTCGGTACTCCTGCTCCATCATTTACCAGAATTGTCCTTCTCTCTGGACTTATACTCTTTTGCCACAGTTGCTGACATCCTGGACTTTTGGACTTATATTTTATCTCTGTAAAACTGTCTGCTAGTATTGCAAGAAAGGCTTCTTTAACATGAGGACTTCCCTCACCATTAGTGTCCACCAACATATTTTATGATCACTGGCCAAGAAACAGTCTGTCTTTCAGCCACAGCTCCTTGCCATCACCTCACTTATGAAAGCCTTGACAAGGATCAGTTAACACTCCATGTTTGCCATCTCCTCACTTATGAAAGCCTTGACAAGGATCAGTTAACACTCCATGTCCTTGACCTTTGCTGGTGCGTAGGAGAGCCATACTGGAGTTTAGAGTTGTACTCGTTCTGTGCAAAAGCATGTGCTAGACTTTTCCAAGACATTATCACTACATCTTGGGGATTTCCAGGTCTGTTCACCTGTAACGAAGGCTGTATGATCCATCTCAACACCAAGAAGTGATCAAATAACAGTTTGACACCTATTTGATCTGATTGCCAGGACCTATAGTTATAGCAACACAGCAATCTATTACACATAAAACATTGATTAACTTCTATTAATGTTGTATCAATTTAAGTTCTGTGGAGGCTGTGTGCAGTTCTAAAATACTGGGATATTTTCATATTCATGATTTCTTGCGAACAGAGCATGGCTCTTAAATACTGCTGATTATATTATGTATTCCTTTTAATGCCTTGAACATCATTCCCTTACTTTGGTTTGTCAAGTTCAGTGGTGATCTCAATGTCAGTAAATATAAATAACAAAAAGACATTTGTGATATAGTCAAATGCCTAAGAAGTATTAAAAATTACTTAGTTTAGGTATAACAAGCCAGTCAGAAGTGTTGGAAGGTCCAGTGTAACCAGTGCTGAGCCTCCTCACCCCCAAAGGGTCCTTATTTCCCTTAACCCCCCCCCCCGAGGGCATTGCCATATATAGAAAATAGCCTCTGTATTTGCTTTTTTATTATGATTTTTTTTAATTATTTTATGGTTTGTCAGTGCAATAAAATTCTTATACATACAGGGTATGCTAAAATATAATCATAATTTAAAAATCACATTTCTCTATGATGTCAGAGCTGTCACACATGCTTGCTTACACATTTGCATGCTCGTATCATTTTGTCTTTGGATTTTCAATATTTGTATTAGAAATCATATTGCCAACTTTCCTCAGGGAAGGTTGAGAAAGAGCAACTAAAAGATGTCAAGTACTAGTTGTCACTTCGTGTTGAAGTATAATGAGAGACAAGTGAACATAGGTCACTTCAACAAGAACATAAATGACAAAAAAATGGGGCCACAGAAAAGAAGTAGAGGAAAGGTTCTAGTGCCTTCTGACAAGTAGAGAGGAAAGGTTCTAGTGCCTTGTGGCAAGTAGAGAGGAAAGGTTCTAGTGCCTTGTGACAAGCATTAGCATCTAGCCCCCCCCCCCAAAAAAAAACCCAGGAAATAAAAATATAGTAATTTCAAAGCTTTTGGAAAGGTTGCCATATAACAATTTCTATTTTTTCCTAACTAGAGAATAATGCTTTCTTAGTAGCAAGCAAAGTCTGCTTAATGCATCTCCTTCCTTTAAAATAAAAGCACACAATGCTGAATTGAGTAATTTTCATAGAGGATAAAAAAAAAGGTTCCCCTGCTACTTTTGCAGGCTTTTCTTTTTTAATGATGACTGGTAGGATAGGATAGGGAGTGATGCTTTATGAGCTGATCTAATCGTGGGTAGAAAGGATAAAAGCAGGGAAGGCAGACCTAGTGGAAATGCTGGGATGCACAGTCCATGCCTACAAACACAGGAAGTGCTCACCAACAGGCATTCTTAGCCAGGATGACTTTATATCACTGCATGTTGAACGTTCATCAGGAATATTAGTAGGATATATAAACAGAAATCCCTATGGCTGCAAATATGATGTTGCATTAGGATGCCTGAACGTCTTGTTAGACCATGAGAGGGATTCTGATTGGGTCCATTGAGGTCATGAATGATGCCCACTGTCCAAGATCAAAGATAGGCACCCGTGTAAGCTAGCTGTCTGCCCCATAGGGACAAAAAAAATGAGTCACTGCACTACTACAAGGAATAAAAGTAATACTGTGCAATGCTTACAAAGCTACTACAAATGTATGTGTGTCACACAGCAAAACATTTTAGGCATAGGAAACACTTGCTCCAGGTCTAGAAATGTAAACAGATACTTACATGCTGAGATAAACAATAATGTAATGACACAGATATATCTTTTCAGTATCAAACAAAATGTAACTTCATTACGTATGACGTGTTTAATGTATTTCAAGAACATAGTATTGCTTTAGTCAATTTCTGTACTATTTTAGAAATTATAATTTTCAAGATGGGGTCTTTTGAAATTGCTAGTATTCTGTGGTCTAGTGATTTAATTGTTGGTATTTTTGGCACTTTCATTGCATTAGACTTTATATAATTTTAATAACCTGATGTTTGGCTGGGCTTAACATATCAGATGTAATCTTTCTTTTAAGACATTCTCTGAAAATGAAAAACACAAACAAAAAAAGACAGATAAAGATTTAATAGTCATTATCTGTCTAGTGCAATTTAGTGAAATTATTTTTGTCAGGTATGAAGATATGAGTAGGTATGTGCACAAAAGCATATACAGCAGATACATCAATCATGTTCTCTACGTGTTACAAACTTAAAGAATATTTTGGTAGAAAGCTTGAAGCACACAGAAGGACACATAATTTAAATTATTCTCTGCTTATTTTGTTTGGTGGATTTCAGATGTAGATGGAGTATGAAGCTGTGATGGCAGAGTTTGAGAACATGGGGATATAGTTCCTAAAGGAATAGATTTTACAACTGATGTGATAATGGGCCTGCACAAAGGATTTAATGGACAATGGATTTTCACATGAAGGACAAAAATAGTTGAAGGAGCTGACAAAGTAAAACATATGTTCTGATATATTCATTTCCCGGAGAGTTCCTGGCAAACTAAATAGCAAAGTATTATCTGGCAGATGCAGTTATAACACACAGTGGTAAAAAAAAATGAGAAATGCTAACACTGACAAACCGTAAGTGAAGGAAATGAGCTGGGGTTGCAGGATAATAATAGATCCAGGTAGCGTAGATAGTCTAAAAAATGCAAATGCGTTTAATTCAGCAAAATCACGTTAAACACACAAAGCGTTTTTCGTTCCAGCAAATGCCGGAACTTCATCAGACAAACAACTTCCTTTCCCACTGTTACCTTTATACGGGTTAACAGTTATCTACAATTAATCAATTTAAAATGCCCTTAACACGTTAAATGCTTAACATTGGGCAATAATGTTAAAAATAGTTGACAATAAAAACATGATATAATAACAAATACACAGGTCCTATGTGTTTTCTTTATACAATACTAGATTGCATGTAGCAAATAAATGGTTATGGTAATACATAATGTATTTTAAACCCGTAGCTAAACACAGAGCTCACTTTGTGTAATAAATAAATAAATATTACTAAATATTTTTTAATGGAATTAAATGGGTAAATGATATATCAAATACATTATGGTCACTTACTGATCATAAAACAAACAGGTAGGGGAAATTTAACTTAATTATTTGTACTTATTTTTAACTAGAATGGTACCCCACACATTTTAACAAGTAGGTACCATATAATTGTAACATTATTTTTTAACACACCTTAGTATACAGTTTAAGACATGTGCTATCAGATACAGGTTGAGTATAGAAGTGTAAAAACATATTTATTACACAAAGTGAGCTCTGTGTTTAGCTACGGGTTTAAAATACATTATGTATTACCATAACCATTTATTTGCTACATGCAATCTAGTATTGTATAAAGAAAACACATAGGACCTGTGTATTTGTTATTATATCATGTTTTTATTGCTAACTATTTTTAACATTATTGCCCAATGTTAAGCATTTAACGTGTTAAGGGCATTTTAAATTGATTAATTGTAGATAACTGTTAACCCGTATAAAGGTAACAGTGGGAAAGGAAGTTGTTTGTCTGATGAAGTTCCGGCATTTGCTGGAACGAAAAACACTTTGTGTGTTTAACGTGATTTTGCTGAATTAAACGCATTTGCATTTTTTAGACTATCTACGCTACCTGGATCTATTATTATCCTGCAACCCCAGCTCATTTCCTTCACTTACGGTTTGTCAGTGTTAGCATTTCTCAGTTTCTTCAGTCTTGGTTACTTGTAAAAAAAAATGAGTTTATTATTTGCTGGTTAGGAATGGAAGGCATATCACCTATCATCAATCACCGAGCGCTAGACACTGGTATTTGCTGATGTGTTTTATCATTTATTCATTGCATTTTCCACTGCTATTAATGCAAGTTTAACAAAACATTCTCTTTTCCTATGTTTTCATGTTACAGTTACTTTCAGGTAAGCTTGATTAGCTTTTCTTTAAAAGATTTGCAAATTTGGCATGTTCCACTTCAACGATACAAATAGGTTCATAGATTATCATTAACTCATTCATAAGACTTTCTGTCATAGAAGTGATAGTAACTCATTTTTTGTGTGTGTTTGCATGTCCTCTGCTTATATGCTCATATTTATCTATGCATCTATCTATGATTGTAGTAATCTATCTATCTATCTATCTATCTATCTATCTATCTATCTATCTATCTATCCATCTATCTATCTCATTTAGCTCTTTCCATTTTTTATTAAATTTCCAGATAGCTTGTCTGCTTTATATAAATTTTATGTACATAAAGAAGTTTAAACCATTTCATTAAATCTGCCATTTCTGTATCTTTTATTTTAATCATTCATATTCTGCAAAGTTAATGCTTGTAATATTACTGTTAAATGGCCCAAGACTATGAATTAGTTTGTAAATTAATTATTAAACCTTTTTTTTCAAAAACTAAATGACAGTGTTTAAAATATAATACAATGTATAGCTTCTTTGTGATATGCATTGAACAACTTCTAGTTAAAATTAACAGTGATGTTGATTTGTATTATGAGATCACAAATTGTACTATAATTCAACAATGTTTATTGTGAATGATGAAACTTGTGATGAGACTTTGTCTACAGATATGTGTTTTTTTTTTACATATTTTACATTTAAAATGAATAATCCTGTGCTGGGTCATCAAGTCACATAAGTAACTGAATTTCAACTATTTTCAGTCTGGGAAAAGTCAATGTGAAACAATGCTGTTTTTTAAAGGTTATAATGAAGGTCACTGATTAAAGGAAATAAAATGATGGCATTTACTTTTCATGAGTAGACATTCTGGAAAATGCCCCTGATTGTTGTTCTTCTTTTCTCAGTAATTAAAATGACTGCAGTATGATTCTTTAACACGCCTATAAATAAAATAATTGAAAGCAGACTTTAAATGCAGAACATTGGGCAAAGTGAACTGTAAATAATACAGGTAGAATTTGCTAGCTGCTCTGAATAAGTTGCCTGATCTATAATGCTACTTTTTATGAGATGTATTATGGGTAGTTAAGACTGTTGTAATATTAATTTTTTGCTAGATTTTTACAGTAACAAATCTAAGTAAATAGGCTTATTAACAATGCATGAACTTTTACTTAGTAGTACTTTAATTTTAACAGTTCTCAACTGTTTTGATTTCCATATTTTTGCCACTACTTAGCATGAATATTATAGTACTGCATTCCTTTATCACAATTACATTTAATGAGGATTTTGTGTAAGGTTTGATTAAAATCTTCCAGTATTATGATGTGAGTAGAGCAGTGGTCTTGGCATCCCTCTTTAATGTCTTCTAGTGGTTCTAAATATTTTATAAAAAGTAATTATACAGAATATATGATCTATCTTCTTGTATCATAATGTATGCTATTCTATAATATTTGCTTTTACTGTCTGATCTTGTTTTACTTAACTTAATTACTGTTCTTTGTCATTATGATACATACTGCCTTCTCCTTTTATAGGATCATAGGAGGTTACTATGCTAATGGCCCTAGGGCCCTTATAAGCCTAGCCAAGTTCAACCCTTATTTCCACAATCAGCACCTATTGCCCCTGTCCAAGAGGGACACAGGTGGAGCCCCTGGAGTGAATTTATGGCTACCCATCCAATCATTCAGATTGCATTTGAAGAGGGTCAGTGAGGTGTTTTTTTTGACATGAAGTGGGAGTCTGTTCCAAAGGTTGTGGTAACCTCTAGGAGACAAATCTGTCCCTCCAACAGGTTCTATTAATGTTACATACCAGGTTAAGGTTTTTAGATCATGTAACCCATGTACAATTTGCTTACAGAGATGTAGCATTTCCAATAAAGCACGGTCAGACATTGCCTTGTATGCAAGGCAGAGATCATTTTCTGAATAGTCTGTATGGAAAAGAATAAAGTGATAGTGATTTCAGATGATCCACGTAGGACAGATGCTGATTACCTTGAATTTTCCTTGTGAGGAACCTTTGTGGTTTCTCCAGTTGCTGCAGGTGCTTGGAAAGGTACATACTAAAAGGGGCAATGTACTCAATTATTGGCCTGATGAGGGAAAAGTACACGGAGGTTATAACTTCTTATTTTCCATACTAGTGACCGTAAACAACTTATGAAACAAGAAAAACTTTTCACCAAAAATGAAAATAGCAGCCCAAACTGGATTTTTAAATGTCTTTACTTCAATTCCGGTACCTCGGCCTTCGCCTTCTAATGAAATAACTTACAATATGAAAAAACAGTTTATATACATCACCCATCATGACAATAATTAACAACAATTAAACAATTAACCATTTTTTCATCTTTTCAAAAATTTATAGCCATATGAAACTTCATTTTGACATTGCATTCACAGTTTATAACAATTTATAACCAATATCTTAATACACATCATTAACAAACTACCCATCTTACTACATTTCTAAATTCATTCCTTTTGGATACAAAGTGTTGAAATTAATAATAAAATTTGATTCCATATTTAATAATCTTTTTTGAAAACCATGATCTGCCCCCCCTACTCCATAAGGTTTAGCCAAAACACTAAATATCAAATCTGTACTTATACCCCCATGCTGTTGGTGAAAATGACTGGCCACTGGATTTATCAAGCCTCCCATTCCCAATGTCTCCTAGATGTTCCATTATTCTTAATTTTACTCTACGTTTAGTTTGTCCTATGTACCATTTCCTTTCCTGACAGTTACATCCTACATTCAAAAAAGATTATTAAATATGGACTCAAATTTTATTATTAATTTCATCACTTTGTATCCAAAAGGAATGAATTTAGAAATGTAGCAAGATGGGTAGTTTGTTAATGATGTGTATTAACATATTGATTATAAATTGTTATAAATGGGAATGTAATGTCAAAATGAAGTTTCATATGGCTTTAAATTTTTGAAAAGATGAAAAAATGGTTAATTGTTTAATTGTTGTTAATTATTGTCATGATGGGTGATGTATATAAACTGGTTTTTCATATTGTAAGTTATTCCATTAGAAGGCGAAGGCCGAGGTACCGGAATTGAAGTAAAGATATTCAAAAATCCAGTTTGGGCTGCTATTTTCGTTTTTGGTGAAACGTTTTTCTTATTTTCCATAGGCAATGCCCTTACTTGTGAGATGAGCAATATAGAATGCCCTTCTTACCACTGTGGAGACATGGTGGTCAAAGGTAAGGTTGCTGTCAGCCTGTGTGCCCAGGTCTCTCACCACTGCATGTGTACTTAAGGTGTTGCTATTGATGTGGTAATTAACAGGAACATCACCTTGAAAGGAGTGATAATGCATTTATTGCACTGAGTTTAAGGCCATGACTTTGGCACCAATCATTTGTTTGTGTAAGATCCTCTTGTAACATGTTGATATCATCTGGAGATACTAAGACCACTCCCAGTTTGCAGTCATTAGTAACCTTTGTCGGCCACAGACCTTTAGATTTGCTTGTACTTCAGAGAAATAGATTCCAAACAATAGTGGTCTGAGGACTGATCCCTGTAGAACACCACTGGTTACAGGTCTGCTGTTGGAGGTGGATTACCCTATTTTGACTATATAGGTTTTATCAGTGAGCCAGTTAGTGACACATCTAATGATATAAGGATTGGTATCTAGTTGGGTGAGTGTGTCGATGATGCCTGAGTGGACATAATGAGTGGATATAGTGTCAAACACCTTTCTAAGTCTAGGTAGGCTGTATGCATAGATTTCCCCTAATCTAGAGCCATAGTGACGGTCTCTAAGAAATCCACCAGGTTTAACAGGCATGATCTCCCTTTGACAAATTCATACTGAATAGGGTCGAGCGGTTGGAGATTACCTATATCTTTGTTGATAAGATCCATGATGTTTTGCTCCATGGCCTTGCAGATAAGGCTATTCAGGCTAATTGGTCTATAGTTCCCAGGGTCAGTGGAAGCACCACCTTTGTGCAAGGGAATAATAGTGTCTGTTTTCCATTTAGCTGGGATGATGCCAGTGGTTAGACTATGATTGAAAAGAGTATCCAATGGTGTTGCTAATTCTTGTTGGAGCCCATGTAGGACACAGCCTGGGATGATATCAAGTCCCAGCTGAGTCAATGCAATTATACAGGTAATTGTATAAAGCACTGGTGTAGAACTCAACATAGTTGCCAGTTACATCTGAGGGGGGAGGTGCAGTGAAGCTTTTTAGACCATCCCGTAAGAGGTTATAATATGCTTTGGAGAAGTTTTTTAGTTTAATTGCTGCTAAGGGGGTCAGGTGTGATAGTTACTTCAAAGGAGACTAATTTGTGGTCAGATCTCACCAGGGAAGACCTCACAGTGGTCCCCCATATTGTTAAGCACTAGATCCAGGATGCTGGCACCCCTTGTCCAGGGTATTAGAGTTAACAAAGTCGAGGAACCTTTGGGCAAGTGAGTTGGGGCATGAGTAATTTACCTAGTCAATGGATGGGTAGTTAAAGTCACTCAAAACCATGGTATTTGGATGCATCTTGATAGACTGAAGTTGATTCAAATAAGTACAGTGAGTGTCCTGATTCATGGAGAGGGTCCTGTAGCTGGCAATGACTTGAATAGGTATCTTACTAACAGTTAATTCTACCTGAATTGTCTTCAGGGAATCATATGGTTTAACCAATCTGGAGGTGTATTTATCTTTAGTGAATACTGATACACCTCCTCCTTTAGTTTTCACATCTTCAGTTTGTGGTCTGAATGTGTGGAAGGAGGTGTAACCTGGTATGGCTGGGGTGCTCTCCACAGCCTTGAACCAGGTCTCTGTTAAACTGGACAAATGTCTGCATCTTCCAAGCTGTGGACTGCTTCCAGTGAGTGCAGTTTCATGTTAAGTCTCCTAGTGTTTAGCAGCACAACCTTGAGGTTATTTTTAGATGAAGTTTTTATGTCAGGAATTTTGTTCTTGAGGCACTGACTAAAAAAGGCACTATAGGGGTGGCAAGAACCTAAGCCAGTAGCCGAAATCCCAGGGGTGACAGATAAAGACCATTTCTGGCAAAGCATCGAGGTCTGTCAATCATGTCATTCCAGGCTGACAGATACTGGATCCCCTTAGAATAACACCAGAAACTAAGCCAATTATTGAAGTCAATCATTTTCTGTTTGTATTGAGGCATCATCTTAGGTGAGGGTAAAAGGCTGATGCCTGAGACACATAGTCTGAGAGCTCAGTCACGTCTCTCTTCATATAGCCCAGAGAGGTACATCTCAAGTCATTCACACCAACGCAGACTATGACTGAGTCATAACAGCAGCTGTTGTTGAGGGAACTGAGTGCATGTGTGATATGGCATATCCTGGTACCTGACAGACAGCTGTCCATGAGCTTTTGCTTATCCAGCCTGTTAAGAGGGTCATCTGTGAGTTTCACCATTGAATCACATATGACTAATATGCTTGATTTTGTGGTTTGTCTTAAGAACTTGACAGGTGAGACACTGGTTCATGAGCTGTTATGTGTATTGTGTTCTGCAGAGGAAGTATTATGTGTAGTGTGCTTGTGTTTGTGTTTGGGAGGCCTCTGGTGTTTAGTTGTGTTTCTAGTGAGGAACTCTGCATATATAAGTATGTGTGAAGTATGATGTGAGGGTCTATATTAGATTAACGAAGTTTCAGAACTTTGAATACTATATGGTCGACACCATATGATCGAAGTTCTGAAACTTTGAAAATCAAAAAAAAAAAAAAAACAAAGGAAAGTAAATTAAAAGTGTTTTAGCAGGGGAGCTGTGCCCCCCTGTGCCCCCCACACCCCTGCTACTTAAATATACTAACTCTGAGATCACACTTTAATGGAGAATGGTGCGGAAAGGGAAGATTTCCCTTTCCTACGCTGTAGCGCGATCTTGTAGTTGATATATTTAAGTAGTGGGAGGTGTGGGGGGGTGCAGGGGGGCAAGCACTTACTTTTGTTTTTTTTTTTTTTTTTGGAGGTTTTTTTTTTTTAGATTTTCGAAGTTTCAGAATTTCGATCATATGGTGGCGACCATATGGTATTCAAAGTTCTGAAACTTTGTTAATCTAATATAGACCCATGATGTGATTATATTGTATTCCTAGGTGTTCAACTTATCATTGCATGTGACTTCTATAGATATTAGTCAGTTTTAATTTGAACTGAATCCCACAATCATTTAATTAAAAAAAAAATAAAGAAGGAGCACACTCTATTAATCAATATATAAATCTACTCCTCAGTATGTCATTTACTTAACTTACATTAGTATATGTATTATCTATATAGCTATACATATTTCATAGAAAACCTTCCCTACAATAAATATATCCTGAAAACATGTTTCTGCAGGGACAAGCCCCCCTGTAGCACCCATATGTGAGGGAGGTTTTATCCACCATACCTCCCTTACTTATATATATATATATATATATATATATATATATATATATATATATATATATATATATACATACTAAGTCCATGACTGAACGACTGCAGTGAAAAGAAAAAAAAAACACACAGTGAATCAATGAGAGCAAACAGATATGGAGGTACAGCATGATGCTAATAATTGAAATTTAAACATATCTGCAAGAATCACTTCCCTAATAACTTCTATAATAAGAAACTACACCACTGCATACTTTTGATACATTTGTACAGTTTTCTGTGAAATTAATTTGCAGTGAAATTGTTTTGAGCTTTCAGTGAAATGAAGATACAGTGTTATGCCAGGGACCTAGCTACCTATCTATCCATCTGTAAAGAAGACATCTAAAATTTTAATATCAGACATAACCTGCCATCTAATCAGGTTCAGGCAATGTCACATTTATTGATGTTCAGCTTTTACTTGAGATCCTGACACCACAAGATTATTTGATGTAGGTCCACTGTGAGTTTATGATAGGGGTAAATAAAACTTGGACTATTTTAATGATGGATGCAAATTTAAAACAGTGTTTACCTAACTCATGTTTTATTTATTTTTCAGTGGGTAAAAATATGAGAAATATACTATGTCATAGTTATTTTCTCTGTCTCCACCAGTGTGTGTAAAGTATGCACTTAGGTTAAATAAAAAGGACACTGTACCTGTGGCAAGCGTGCAATTTGCCATTTTTATATGTGAAAATTTTGAAGCAATTAATATAAAGAAATTAGATGTCAAGGGTCATTTTAACTGCTCTAGTTTGTCAGTACGTTATATAATATATTGTCCCTGTAATTTATATTATACAGGGGAAAATAAAAGAACATTTTCTACTAGATCTAAAAGAGCACCTTAGGAACATCAGTAACTGCAACATGAATAACCCTTTAGCATTTTACTTTGTTTAATTTCATGCTTGCAAAGTGGATGGTTTGAAAATTATTTTGGATGTTAAGAATATTTCTTTGTTTAAAGAAAATATGTATATTCTTAAATTTAATTTCCTCTCTCTATACACATATACATACATATATTGACTTTTTTGGTGTTTTGATTTTATCCTCTCTGTAAGGCTTGCTGCCAGTGTGCTAGGATATTAAACATTTTGTTGGTTCAGAACGTTTGTTTTTATTTTTTTCTCTGAAGGAATGTTAGCAGTACTATCAGGGTTTGCTATCAGAGATATGCTCATTGGAATACTGGGTATTATGTATGACCTTCTGTATATAATTAAACAATGTCTTATAGCTATCATTTACTGACCTAAAACATTTTACTTTATACTTAGGACTCAGAATTTGATCTTGCACTTGAGTTATTTGTCAATCATTTTGAGGTTCTTTACAATATGCTGATTTTTTATTCTATTCTTTAGGCCTATGCATTTTTCCCTTTTATTTTAGAATTTGCTTGTAAGAGAGTTCCACAACAGAGGTACGTTTCTAAACTTTGTGTTGTATTTGTGTCAAATAGGGACAGGAACCTCTATACATTCACTATAGGGTCATTGAGGGGTGGGGATATTAAACCATCTGAGGTCATCATCATGAATGATGGCTTTGGCAAACTTTCTTACCACGATAACATGAAGTGATAAAGAAAGCTTTTAGTATATTTACTTACAACACACCTTATTGCAACTTGTAAATAATTAATTTAATGTTCTATAGTAGGTGTATCAAGACTAAGCTAGTGTGGGGCCGGAGCCTAGATGGCCAACTGAGAGCAGTGAATTTTGAGAGCTCCATAAACTAGTATAATAATATAGGAAAATGTTATTATTTTCAAGTTTAAAACATCAGAAATGTATAGCTAAACTACTTAAATATCAGTGTTGGTGGAGCTATACAAAAATTTTCCTGTCAAGTAACTTGGGGATATATTGAGTTACTGAATATGAACAGCTCAAGGAATTCTCATCCAGTTATTGCTTTGAAAAAAGAACTGCAATTGATGACATCTACCTTACAGGGACTATTTTTTGAAGATGGATGGCTTTAAAAATGACTTAGAAAATGTCAAATTAAATTCTTAAAAACAGACTAATACTCTTAAGGAACTATTACAGCAACACCGTATAAAAACCACAAATATAGAGACTTCTCTCAATGACATTGAAGGGAAACTCAAAGAGGAAGAATTCCAAAAAGAATTTCTGCTTAAACAGAATACATGGCTGCTTAACAAAGATGACTTACCAAACAGGGAAAGGAGGAACAACATAAGGATCTTTGGTCTGCCTGAAAACACTGAAGGAGAAGACATTATTTCATTCTTAACAACCTGGATTCCTGAATTTTTAGACTTGAAAGAGGGGCTTTCATTTGGAATTGAAAGGGCGCATGGAGCAGTAAGGAAACCTGATTCTACCTCAACAAATACTCCACCTAGATCCATAGTTATAAAATTTCTTTCATTTCTGGATAAGGGACTAATATTAAAATCTGCTTGGAGAAAATCACCCTTAAAATACAATCAAAGCGTGATAAAGTTTGACAATGATTACTCTTCCAGAATTTTAGAACAAAGGAAAAAAGCCTGGCCAATAATAAAACTGTTGAAACAAAACAACATTAAAGCACAGCTGGCCTTTCCAGCCAAGATAAAAATACTTTTTGCCAATGAGATGAGAACCTTTAATGACTTAGAAGAAGCTACTATATTAATCAAAAATAGCAACATAGTGTCTAGCCCAGAAGAAATGGAATGGATGGTCCCTACTCTTAAAAGAATAAAAGAAACAAATCCTTGGACTGATGCTAGAAAGACAAAACAAAAAACTGATTGTAAGATAGCTGCCCCAAAAAATAACTCTTACAGCTACACCTGTCAAAGTATCAACTTATATGGTACATCACTTGTCATCTGTTTTTATTTTAAAAAAGGAGGGTTTCTTAAACAACTGAGAAACAGTAATAATTTATTCAGAATGTTTAGAGAGTTTAATAATTCGTCACAAACAAATGTAGGTCAAGATGGGTTACTATTTACATTATATGTAAGCCAAACAAAGCAACATATAATACAAACATAGAAATTTCTATTCCACTTCTTGAACTCAATGAATACTTATCTTGTTCATTTTTCATTGATTTTACTTATAATAATTTAAGTAATTAACTAATTCAACAAGGTACCATCATCAGAGTTCAGACTCAAATGTAACAAATTAACATCATATATAATAGCAGTAACAGTAGAGTGTTTTGAAAAAAAAATGCTGTCATGGAGACTAATGCCTTCTTCAGTTAAAGTATGATTTAGAAATGTCATATATATCTGGGTTAAATAATAGTAGCAAGCTCTTAGTACAAATATCATCATTATTCTGTCTAAATATAGTTAATATCAATTATGGCAGGTATCATAGCTTCAAGTGCTGTTTGATCAATCCTGATATAGTGTGCGTGAATGCAGCCATATCTGGCAGCTAGTACAAATGTCATTATTATTCTGTCTAAACATAGTTAATATCAATTATGGCAGGTATAATAGCTTCAAGTGCTGTTTGATCAATCCTGATATGGTGTGTGTGAATGCAGCCGTGTCTGGGAGCTAGTACAAATGTCATTATTATTCTGTCTAAACATAATTAATATCATTTATGGCAGGTATAGCTTTGAGTGCTGTTTGATTAAGCCTGACATGGTGTATGTGGATGCAGCTGTGTCTGGCATCTGTTATATGTTGCCGTTTTCATCTCCAGGAAGCTGTGGGTTGCAGCTTGTGATCGAGAATTACTGATGCTTGTGTATTAAGAAGAGACATTTGGTATTTTAGCCTGGATCCAGGGGAAGGGGGTGGATAAAACTGTGATTTGGTATTTTTTGGCAGAGAATAGTTTGTTTATACATCTGCTGAGTGAGAGGTGGGAATGCTGGAAGAATGTGTTATCTGTTGTTGTGGCGGCTTGTTGGGAGGGTTTTTTTTAATCTGTTTGCTCTCCGTTCTTTTCCTGAATGCTGTCTCACTGAAAGGGAGGGAATTTAGGCTTGAAGTTGCAGTGAAGTGAAGCTTTGCTTCAGGTGCATCACGCGCCTCTGGTATGCAGTACACAAAGACACTAACAGAAACAGATGCTCCCAGGTTGCTATGGTAAAGGAGACAGAGTGACGATAATGCTTAATGGCTCTGAGGAGCCTCTGAGATGATTCTCGGCAATGAAGTTTTTGTTTTTAAAAGAAAAAAAAAAAAAAAATATATATATATATATATATATATATATATATATATATATATATATATATATAATAAAAGGGCTGTTTTAAACCACAAGTACACATATTGATGGTCTCCCAACACTTCATTTAACTCATTAAATTGCTTCTTGATAAAAAAAAAAATAATAAGTGCAGTTTTATATTTAATATATATTTTGGTTCAAACACATTAAGGACTTACATAACAGTGGAAGTCTGAGTTACAGGGAAAGAATAAGAGCACTTGGTCTTGTGCAGTAGCCATTGCAGTGGTCTGGGAGGTGAGCTTGTTCAGACATGTTGGGCATATGGGGATAGCTGATTCTAGGGGTGTGTGGGGTTACCGGGAAGTGTTAGAGAGTCACCAGATCTCCTTCATGGAAATATCTGTGGGAATGGAAGGTGTGTTGAGTGGTTCACTGGCAGAGTGGCCACTGCATGGAACAGGCTGGAAAATGGAACAGGACAAATATTGGTTTGGATATTTTAAGAACAGCCTGGAAACACACCCCATGAACTAGTGAAAGGTATGCTGGCAAAACTGGATGAGAATTGTTGCCCATGCTTGAAGTACTGATATGTGTGTATGTAAGGATGGAAATATACTTATAACAAATAAGAAACTAGAAGGGTCTCATAATTTAAAGTCTATGGACTGTATAAACATGCTTGGAAGGAGCTAATAATAAGAATAAACATTACAGCTTGTCGTCTCTCACATAACTAAGGAACAGCCAAAAAAAAAAAAAAAAAAAACACAATAGTTATGTAATGTATGATTTTACTAAGTCTAGATATAAAATATATAATCATCATATAAGATAAAGCAGTCTGCTGAATTTAGATATTAAAGACAGGATTTAATAACATGGGCTTGTGTATAATAACACTACTGTCTTAACTTGTCATAAATTACATACACTACATTGAACATCAAGGGGAAGCATGATGATTTTCTCATATAAGTAAATGTGCATAACAAGTCATGTAATTGCTTTAACTTGAATGATGATTTTCTTATATAAGTAAATATGCATAACAAGTCCTGTAATTGTTTTAACTTGATTTGTAGTTTTTGTAACCCATCTTGACCATATATAATACTTAAGCAGTTACCAAGGTAACTAATGTTTTATACACGACAACAAACTGACAAAGTTGTTCAAGAGAAACAACAGAAGCCTGAACCTGAAATGTCACAGAATGTAACAATCAAATTCTGAACAAATAGTATTAAATTGACAATAGACACCCAGTTTAATAACAGGGGCTTGAGTATAATAACACTACTGTCTTAACTTGTTATAAATGACATACACTACATTGAACATCAAGGGGAAGCATGATGATTTTCTCATATAAGTAAATGTGCATAACAAGTCATATAATTGCTTTAACTTGAATTGTGGTTTTGTAACCCATCTTGACCATACATAATATTTAACCTTTACCATGGTAACTAATGTTTTGTACATGACATCAAACTGACAAAGTTGTACAAGGGAAATAATAGAAGCCTGAACTAGGAATGTCACAGAATGTAGCAATCACATTCTGAACAAATAGTATCAAATTGACAATAATCATTCAGTTTAACCTTTGCTGATTATACAAAATAGAATGTTGCCATTTAAATCTAAAAACTTTCATTGTATGCCATAAAATGGCAAATTATAAATATGTAAAGGGAACTTGTAATCATTAATCACAATAAGTTAATTTGTTGTTTTTAACCTATAATTTCACTCATTTTATAATAAGAAATGACATATATGAAAGTCCTTATGTGTAGGAAATGGGGGGAAGAGGGAAGGACTGATAATTAAATTGCACCAACTATCATCAGTGGTCACATAAAACAAACCTGATGCTTTAAGTAAGTTAGCAACAAGCAAAGTTACTTAAATGCTAGCAAACAATGAAATATAACTTCTGATATATCCAGTAAAATACATTGTGTTATAAACATTAGGTATAAATATTACCATCTATGTATATTAAGTAAAAAGTTTTGAAAGACTTCATCAGTAAGGGTGAATATATTAAATAAATGTGTGCTATAATATTTTACTGAGGTTTTATATATAATAAATCCTACTTTACTATGATTGAATTGCTTGTCATCTTTCTTTCATGTAAATATTAATTGCTTATACAATAAGTAGACATTTATATTGTATTAGAATTCTGTCTAATCTACAATAGTACTATATCTGTTCAAAATAATATAAATATTGCTTATTCCTATTACAAATATTCTCCATATGATAATTCAATTTATGGAGCTCATATGTTCTGGATTGTCAACGTATGAGTGATAATCTGATGGACTTAGGTTTATCCATCAGATTAGGAATGATTTTCATTCCATGGCTATGACAGATCTTAGTTTTGTTAACATTTATTAATTTAAATTTGTTATTTCACAAGAACATTTTTAGTATGCCTGACCAAAACATTACTTTATTGGTAAACACTTAAAGTATAAAACTGATAATTTCCTTTAAAAGCTCAAACATATACTTTATAGTTATGAGAGGAAAATGTTTAATAGTCACAATAAAACAAAAAATACATAGTCTAAACAACCTAAGATGGATTTAACTTTATTATCTTTAAATACCAATGGCTTAAATAATCCTAGCAAGAGATCAAATCTACTGAAATATTTAAAACTGAACAAAGCACTTCCTTCAAGAAACTCATTTCAAAACAAATGATAATTACAAATTGAATCCTAAGGAATATATGACATTGGTACAATCCACTTATAAGACACAGACAAAAGGGGTAACAATTTTATGGAAAACAAATGTGATTGAGTCAGAAATCATTTATAAGTATGAAGATAAAGAAGGCCTTATGGCAATAGTAATAGTTAAATATAACAACAGAATATGGACCCTAGCCAAGCTATACTGGTTCCCAGGCATTGGAACAGAAACTGTTAAAAAAACCTGGATTTCATTTCCAATAATTATAAAGGGAACTTAATATTAGGAGGGGATTTTAACTGTATATTTGATATTTCTGAAACTAGAAATAAAAGACCACTGCATACATCTGCTGTATCAAAAACTTTAAACATGTGGGTAGAATCACTTCATCTTGTAGATACTTTCAAATTTAAAGAAGATGAATCTTTGTTGTTTTCCCATCAAGATCATAGATTTGGTACCCAGACTAGAATAGATAAAATATTTGCTGCCCATGACTTACACTCTAAAATCATTAATTTCTCAATCAACTCCCTGCCCCTTTTCAGACCACAATTCATTGATACTAAAACTTCAAAATGGGTACAAACTATTAATCTTTAACTCCAGAATTCCAGCATATATAACTAAAATTAAAGTGTTTAAACCCTCGTTATTATCTGAATTACAGTTCTTAGATATTAATTACACTACAGAGATAAAATAATGATGTGGGACACATTAAAAGCTTACATATATGGTAAAACCCTAACTTGGTATAAAAAAAATCAGAGAATGGGATTCTGAATTATTAGATCTACAATCCAAACTTTTGTCAGTAAAAGCTGAAAAAAATCAAAATCATTTGGAGATGAAAAGGAAAGTAAAAGTATTAAACAATAAATACAATGAAATTCTAACACATAAGACTAGTTTAGTTTTAGAAAAACTAAAAGTTAATACCTTGGCCACTTCTCCCAAATATCGACATAATTTATCCACAAGAATCAAAATACAATCAAAAGCTAATAACATTAAAAGTATCTTCCATGAAAAGAAAGGGAAAAATGTCTAACTTATAGGTGGCATTTTGATGCCTATAGAAATTACTATATGGAACATTTCCAAAAAGAAAATATACATATCGATCAATTAAATCTAGATGAAAAATGTTCTAATATAAAAAAAAAAAACAGAAAAATTAAAACTAGATCTGCAAGTACTCATATCCTACAAAGAAATTACAGATACAATAAAAGAGGGTAAAAATAATAAAGCTCCAGGTGTAGATGGCATAATTATGGAAATATGTAAATGTTTTCCTTCAAAGATAATATCCCTCTTCCATAAAATTATATTAGAAATTCAGTCACAAGCTTTAATACCAGCCTCTTGGAGATATTCCTTAATCACACCAATCCTAAAAGAAAACAAATCCCCAAACCTCTGTACCTCATATAGACCCATATCATTATTAAATAATGACTATATTTATGACAATATCCAATATCCAAATACCACAATCCAAAACAATAAATAATGATCATACTGGATTTATACATAATAGACATGCACATGACAATATTAAAAGGATAATTTCTCTTATAGATTATGTTAATAAAGAAAATAAACACTCGTAATTGGCTTAGATATAGAGAAAGCCTTTGATTCCCTAAATTGGGACTATTTCTTCAAAATCCTAATGCTATTTGAATTTCCTGCATCCTTTGTTCATCTCCTAAAGAATATATATACAAATAATTTAGTGTATGTCAAGTTAGGTCCTTTTACCTCTGAATCTATACATATAACAAAAGGCACTAAACAAGGATGCCCCATGTCATCGATTCTATTTGCTCTGGCTATTGAAATATTGGCAGATTCAATCAAAGGAATATATGTTTATGAACAATGCAATTCTAAAGTAATGCTATTTGACATATTACTAACATTATCTAATACAAAAGAGACATTAGAAGCATTAAATATATTAATTGAGAAATTTCACATTACGTCAGGACTACATTTCAATAAATCAAAATCAAAAAATGTATTTTTAAATTAAAAAAAGAACTGCAGACTAAGGGGATCACATCATAGGGAAACAAAAATCTACCTTAGAATATCTAGGAATTGTGTTATGCAAGGATAATAATGGATTAGTCTCAACAATCTACAATAATATCTTCAATACAAATTAAAATTTCTGTGGAAAAATGGAACAGAATAATGTTAACATTTGAAGATAGACTACAGTTAATAAAAATGGTTTTACTGCCCAAGATCCTATATATAGCCTTGGTAATACAACTGTTACTAGAAAGGAATATAATTAAAGAAATAAATTCATGCCTAATAACATTTTTATGGTTTCCCAAAAGAAACAGAATAGCTTTAATACATCATATCAGACCATGGAATCAGGGAGGATTAAACTTTGCTGATATAGAAACATATATAAAAGCATCATTATCTAAAACAATCTCAGATTGGATAAGTCCAAATTACTATGCACATTGGAAAGAATTACTAACTGTAATATCAATAAATTAATTTGATTTACAAAAAAAAAAATTCAAATAACAGATAAAAACAATTTGCCATGGCACATATGCATTCGTATGCAACATAACATAACTAAACCCACTAAAACTCGTATGATTAATTATTACATTGACTCATTTAGGAAAATTATTAATGCAAATATAGATTTTAAAAATCTGGTATGATCTTTTAACACCATTTATAGTCAAAAAGAACTTTCCACATAAAATATATAGAGAAATTATTAATTACTGGGAACAGAAAGGATTTGTTTGTGGGTTCCAATGTATCAAAGAACTAAAAGTTTTAGATATGCAAGTAATAAAAACAACATACAAAATTCCACAACAGGACTGGCTAACTTTACAGAGTATTCTGTCATATTCACAATATTTAAGTATAATAATTAACAATTCTTCATTTAAAGAAATACCTACATTTATTAAATAAATATATGAAATCATATATAATGACTTTGACATGGGAAGTATTATTTCAAAATTTTACAAACTATTCATAAACTATAAAACAACACCCAAAACCTCATATTGGAAATATATAACAAAAGGACACTCAATACAGTTAACTGAAGATATTAAAACAAATATCTTATTATCGATAAGATATACATCCTTTACACAATACTGGAAAGTTTTTAATTGAAAATGCTTGCACAGAGCATTCTTAATCCCAGACAGAGTCAGTAAAATTAGTTCTTCCATAAAAGGAATATGTTGGAGATGTGAGCAAGTACACAATGCAGATTGAAACCACATTTTCTTTGATTGTGTTAAAATTAAGCCATTTTGGAATAGTGTTAATAACTTTCTACAAGCTTTATTTAATGAATCATTTTATTTAACTAAAGCTCGTGTATTATTAAATGTGAACTAAGGTCCTCATTTGAATAGCTCAAACATGTATCTAGTATGGACTATACTTGCAATTTTAAGGAAGTGTATAACAAGAAGATGAAATACAAACACAATACCAACTTTGGAAGACTTCTACAGCCTACTGAAGACCACAGCATTATTGGAATTAAAATTAAAGAACTAAGAGTTTATCCAAAGCCATTTATCAACAACCCTTGGGGAAAAGTCTTATCATTGATTGACACTATACAATAATTGATCAGACACTCTGATAATGGATTGGACATACTTATAAAGTAACTGTATACATTAAGATCTGTTATAGTGTCAGGATAATGTAAATAGTGTACATAGTTGTTTAAGATGTTACGTATAAATACTATGGAATTCCTTCAAATGTATTTGAAAAATAAAAAAAAAATTGAGAAAGACTAAGCTAATGTCATACTATTGATAATTAAGTCTACTTAGAGTATATACTGCTTCAAGTAAATAAGAAATGTTTGACATACTTTACTGTATTAACTTATCTGTACTATATGTTATTGTAGTTGTTATCTGTTACTAACTTTTGTGTTATTGTGGTACTTTTCTTCACGGGCCTCCTCTGAAAAAAGGCTTTTGCTCAGACACCCAGTCAACAAATGTCAAATAAAATTAATAGAGATGTTGGCCTATCTATGGAGGGTTAGTTAAAGCCACCAAAAAAATATGATGTTTGAGTTAATGGGACTGACTGATACGTTTTGGTACCCTTGGTAGTATTAGCAGGAGACTAGGAGATAAACTGTTTACATGCTGCCTGGGTCCATTACGGACATAGGTGGCAAACCAGGGTTAATTTCTAGTTCCTCATCCAGTTGTCCAAGTAACACTTGAATTGCGTTAGGGAGGAACTTTGCTTTATATAATACATGCTTCTTGTTTTGCAGGTGTTATGGATGGGGTTTGTAACTGGCCAGGGTGTGCTATAAGTTTGTTTACCAGTATTAGGTTATGAAGGAGACTGAGGTCATAATCCTTGTCAGTTTAACCTAGAAATGATAGTGTTTCCAATAAACACAGACATGCTATCATCAGATTGACTATTTTCTTCACTTTAAGGCTTAAATGAGTGGTAGGCAGAGAAGCATAATAAGGTCAGAGTGTTATTACTGTCTTGGAACCGCGTTTCAGTGACAAGGCAAATATGCAAATTTTCCCAAATTAGGAGTGCCTTGAGGGAAGACATTTTCTTATTTAGCCACCTAACACTAAGTAGTGTTACATTAGTATTTGAAGGGTTTTGTTTTATATTTACTAGGTCTGTAGATTGACATTGTGTAAAATAGGCAATAGGGAATGTCTTAGACAGTATGCAGGAGCCTTGAGCGAGGTTCAAGCCATCCTTGTGAAAACAGGTTGGACTGTCGTACAGCTAAACCAGTTTCAAATGTAAAATTACTTTGCCAAACAGGACTTTTAGATCAGCGCAATGTACTCTAATGTATAAAGAAGGTGACTTACCTGATGTAATGGTACTGTTTTTTTTAAATCAAATCTAACTGTGGAGTTCAAGGTATGTTTCTTTGTCACAAAACACAATAAGTGGCCTGGCCAGTTGTAGTTGTGAGATAAAGGCAAAGATTTTTTTTGGCAATGCAGATGACTGTAGAGTTCCTTTGTACTGAAATAGTTTTAGACTAGTTGATAGAGCTGAAAGGTGAAGGGACTGATTTTAGTTTGCTTAGAACTCATCAATTTACTGATTATATCCCCAAAGGGCTGCAGGATTACTTTTACTATTTTGTTGAAACTGCATTTAATAATCTTTTGCTATTATTAGTTGCTTTTGACACAGGTTTCTAAGGTTTTCATACCTGATAGCTGACTAAGACACATTTAAACATTTATAGGCTTTCCAGGCTATATTTGTGTCCTTTATAAGTTCATAGATTCATATGTGAATAGTAGGCAATCAGTCTGCAGACCATTACAACATAGTCAAAAAACCCTATTCAAAACATCCCCTTTAGTCTAAAGGAGGACAAGCCAAGTCAAGATAGGCTATGAAGGAATTTGAGGCCATAATCTAGGTTTACCTTGAAGGTGGAAAGAGTGTCATCCTGCTTGACATCTAATGAAAGTTTATTCCGAAGGAGAGAGATACATTGGGATATATATATCTATCAAGCCAATGTGTCTTATTTATTTGCTGATTAAGGTTTTAGTTCCTTTAACAAGGTATTTGAGGAACTATTTGTTCAGTGAAAGAATGGGGGCAAAGAAGGTTGGCTCTTTCATTGTTTGAAAGACTAAATATAGATTTCCATGGAGGAGTTTTTAAAAGACTTACAACGGTGATAGAGCTGCCAGTGTATTCTGATAAGTAAGATTTTTGAAGCCAGTGACCTTTTTGTTATCAATCTCTGTGGTCTATTAAACTGAGTGATATGTTTGCAGAAATACATGCTAAAAGATGCATTATATTCAATAATGAGTCAGATGAGGTATGAGGGACTCAGACTTCTTTGGATCTAGTGCAGATGCCTTTGAGAATTAAACAAGCCAAATAGAAGGCTTTCTGAACTACTGTGAAGACATTGTGGTCAAATGAAAAGGAATCATCAACAAGTGTGGCTAGATCCCTTACTAAAGTGTCTGACTGGAGGGGTGTCGCCTCTTTGGTATGTTAAAATGTTTTGTTTACCAGAATAAATAATGATACATTTTTTCACATTTAATTTGAGACCATTATCTTTGCACCAGTTTTTAAATGAGGTCTAACTCATGTTGGAGCAATTGTGAGTCAGTGGAAGACTGAATAACAGCATCCAATTTACAGTCATCTTCAAACTTAGATAACCCCAGGACTTGAGTGACTGCCTGAACATCTAAGAAATAGATACCAATTATAAGAGGGCCCATCACTGTGCCATGCAGTACACCACTGTTAACTGGTTTGCTCTCAGAAGTGGCACTTGCAACTTTAACATCATGGGATCTGTCAGACTACCAGTTTGCTATCTACCATACAGCATAAGGATTTATATTAAGATTTGAAGTTTGTGAATAAAGCTTATTTGTCTTTCACAAACATATCTAAAACTTAAACATGTCTCTCTCACATTATAAACAAATGGATTGTGTCTAGATCTAGGGATGTCACTGTCCAGCTTTATTCAGCCCTCATTAGGCCAGTCATTGAATAGAATGTCCCCTTTGGCATGTTATCTGTCCAGCTACATGCAAAAACTGGAACGCCACAGAGATACCTTAGTAAAAGGATGCATGGCCAAAACTTGTCCTACATGGACAAACACAAAGCCCCGTCACTATACTTGGTGTCCTACAGACTGCTAAAAGGTGAGCTGTGTCTGGAATACAAGGCATCCTCAGACCCATTACTGATGGATTTACTGCACATCAGCAAGTTAAATGGCATCAGAAATACTTGGCCTAGGGATCTAAACCACTTCTGCAACATCAGCAGAATGGTTTGGAGGGAGAGGTACATTCCTCAGAGGATACTACTGCTGTGGAACAGACTCCTCATTGACATAAAACAAAGTTCACCCCTGTCCATTTTCAAGCACAAATTAGATCTTTGGACAGGAAACAGAACATTTACTACAGGATTTCCCCCTGTACTATTAATGAACAGAGGCAGGTCCTAAATGCTGTATCCCATGCATAGGTCCTGTACAATTATCTATAGTAGGATTACAGTTATTTTCATTAGGTGTAATATATAATTATCAACCATGGGATAGGTAAGACTAATCTATAGTCAAATGGGATAGGTTATTTTGCACTCAAAAAGGGAAACTGGCTAGGCTTAAAATGTCCCACAAGGGCAGCTAGTCTAGTACTTACCAATGAATCTATGGACCTATAACAATGCCTGCATGAGGAATAGTGTTAAAGGCCTTGGCCAGGTCCAGATATACTGTATGTGATGCATGACTGCTTTCCACTACTCAAACTTTTTCAAAGAAATTAATAAGGTTAAAGAGGCAGGACCTTCCCATGCAAAAGCCATATTGATGATGGTACAGGATTAAAAGAGTTTCAATGTCCAGATTAATAAACTCTGAGATAATACACTTCATAGCTTTAAATATAAGACTAGGAAAACTACTAGGTCAGTAGTTACAAGGGTCCATTGTTAGGCCACCCTTGTGTAATGACATTGCAATTGTTTTTTTTTTTCAGACTTCAGGAATGTAAACAGCTGAGTGTCTTAGATTAATGAGTTTAAGCAGTGATTCAAATAGGTCAAATCTGACAGTGAGAATCAGGCAACCGTGTATATCATCAGGGAGCATGAGTGAGATGTTCTTAGTTTTTGAAAGGGTGAGAGAACATGTTTCATAGTAATTAAAAGGGGTGGCTGGAACTGTGGAATCTACGGAACAGCTATAAGTGTCAGTGGAGTAAAATGTGACTACATTTTCCATTTAGAATATTAGGTATTCCCTTTGGGTCACAGTATACTGTATTATTGTGAACATTGTTGGATGTTAGTTTATAACTTCCTGACATAGCCAAAGAAAGATTTTCTAGCTGTTTTTAGATTTAGTGGCTATTTTAAGTTCATTATATTTTTGGTCTATATATCAATTCAAGTCATTAATGTGTTGCTTATACTAATATTTCTGTCTGAGGCTTATTTGCCCAGTAGTGTAAGGAGAGTACCGCAAATAACCTGTAGAGCATCATCTGGGGACAATGTACTAGCAAAGACATGCAAATTCATGGTTGATAGATGCTGAGTCATTCTGTTGGGTGGTAATTTGTTACAGTTTCTGATATTTTTCCGGACTGATTAGGAAGGTTTGTAATCACTCAAATTGCAGTACCCCACTACTCAAAACATGTTGAAGGTAATCGGATAGGGTCAAGATGAGAGTGCTGCACCTCTCTGCTCTAGCATTTGTTATAACTGGGTCAGTTATACAATAAAAGAATCGTAGAGTTTGGATAAATTAGTCAGAGTCTGGTCTGGTTTTAATAGAGCAAGGAATAGTGAAGTCACCGATCAGTAATATGCCTGCAAAGCAGCTAATGTCAGAGGTAGTCTGCTGGAGGTATAATGATGCTGAAGGTATATATATCCCATGTGTAATTGGTTTTGATTGGCTAATATAACAAGACTGAAAGTGATTCTAGGCCTGAGATAGGTTGGGGATGGTTCTTGAGAAGTGCAGAGGTAAGTGAGAATTTTGCCAACTTATAAATGCCTCTTGCTCATTTGTTGTTTCCATCCTTTCTGTATATTATACATCAGGTATTTAGTTCTATGTCTAGAATGAAATGGTTTAGTCATGTTTTAATAACTGCTATAAGCTGTGAAGGTTACATTGAGACATCCTGTTTTGCAATTAGGGCAAACTATTCTCGTCAAGAAAAATTAAATAGTTAAAGCAAAATAAATTCTAATAAAATTATGTTTGTTAATTAAACAGCAATTAAAAGCATTGATTGCATATATGTATACTGGTATTCTTTTAGAAAATTAATAGAATACTGAGCATTAACATTTTTTTTCTGAAAAATAAGTTTAAAACTCTCACTTGGATAAAATTTAAAAGGCAAAGAGGAAAAACTTCACCACTCCATTTTTTATTAGAAATCACAGCTAGCACTTTCATCCAAACAAGGACTTCTTCAGAATCGGAATAATACATTCTAAAAAGCTGCATTTAAACAATCAAATCATATAACCTGAACATGTGGCATGATATGCAATGCTGTAAACCCTTCCTATCTAAAACCACTAAAATATTTTCAGAACCATTTATACCATGGTCACGCCAAGCTTACATATTCTCTCCAATCCAAATAAGTGTTCGAAGTAAGTTTTTATCAGACATTCAGTCAATCTTGTTTAGTATCTCAAATTTAAAATTGCAAGATTTGCATTTAAAAAATGACTGTATAAAGCATTAGTGTCATCCTGTATTTCAGTGGCATGAATGTGTCCATATTCTCTTGGACAATTTTCTTGAAGTTGTCCCCACATTAAAGGCTGAACATCCCATACAGCAAGCAATGTAAATCACATTATTAACACTAAGGTGAAGTTACTCAGAATGTAATAAATTTCACTTCTAACTCTTATTCTGGCTATATTTAATAACAAATATTTATACACAATCTGGATTTATGAATACCTACATTGTGTACACTATGTGTACATGATCGGTATTCAGGAACATCACTACCAATTTTTTTCTGTTTTCTATTCACGCAGAAAGATCATATTAAGGTTACACATAATCTACACTTTGTGGTAACCTTTATGAATCCCCCTCAGTATTTAAGGCTGCAAGAAAATCAATCAGAAAATTAAAATTAGGAGAAAGAAGGTGGGAGTTATACTTGTGCTGTCTATTCACTCAGAACGGTGTACACTTAGTGTAGGCATTCATGAATCTGGCCCAGATTTAATTTCTCCATTTTTAACTACGTTTACCTTTCTATCCCAATAGAGCTTTCATGGTTCTTGCTGTTTTAAAAATAAAGTATTGAACCTAAACACCTCAGCTGTAAGGGGAAAACCTTTTAAAGGTTAAAACTCTGAATTATTATGCAATACTCAGTGATATGCAAAACAACGCATGTTTTGTGAGGTACACAGAAAAACTCATGGGACATTTGCATAATCAGAGAGTCTAGGTTGATACACTAAGTGTGCATGCTATAACAGGTTTTCTTCCAGCTGCTAGATGCAGTAAAGCAAAACATATAAATAAATATATAAGAACAATCAAAGCATAATAAAAGTAAATAATAGAAGGGAAAGATGTATTAATGTTCTTACTCCAACTTATAGTGCATTCATTTGTTTTTCTATTTTTATTTATCTTTGTTGCCTAGGGAAGAACATGGATTCAGTGACTGATTTCCGGTTCTTCCTGGAAAAGTAAACAGGAAAATAGATCAGAATGGAAAAAAATGAATAGGGGAAAAAGATATAGTCCATTGATGTATCAGTAACATTTTGCTACAAAAACTTAACAGGAGAAGAAATGAATCATTGCAAGAGTAAATACAAATTTAAGCAACAAGAAGTATATATATATATATATATATATATATATATATATATATATATAAAATAAATAATCCACACTTCCCCATATCTACACTTCACCCATATATCCCATATCCTAATCAAACATTCATGACACACAAATGTATCTAACTATAAACAAACAACACCCAACTATGTGAAAAGTATAATTTACGTATACATTCAGTTACACAACTATATTACTATACATATACTTAACATAACCCTGCTTCTAACCCTAAAGTAAAGGTTGCATGTATTACTATCTATGCACTTACCTTAACCTGCAGCCTAACCCTAAGGTCTGTAACTATTGCACATTTACGTTAGGGAGCTATACCAGATAAGGGCCAACTATGACAATTCGATATTTTGAATTTCTCACTTCAGGACGTTCGGTGTTATCACTGCTTGCTATTTATGTGTCGACGTTTAGGTATTCGCGTGAGGTTTCGCTATTTTAATATAAACCTCATCATTGCATTATATATTCCTTCAGGAAACAATATAACCACAGCCAAAGAAATACTGTCCTGTCCAAATAGTTAAAAATGATACATTTGCTTACATTAAATAGATGGCTATCAGTTCAGCTCTGAACTATTTTTGTTATACGTCTAGTAATATAAAAGTGTTTGTGTAACTTCAGATATTCCCCACAAAACTACTGTATTGCATATAATGCATTAATTTCTGTGCCACAACCTCCTGACCTGTATTCAGCATTTGTGAATATATGTAGATTACATTTTACTCATCTGTCTTATGTTCTATTATTCCTTCTTAAGCAATTTTGACACCTCTATTATCCTCATGTCTATATTTACCCATCTTCTTATTTACCTATACTGACTGCCGTATACCCTTATTATCTATTCTACTGTAGTGGAAATGTCTGTTTCCATTAATGTCAAGATTTAATGTAAACTTAACTACGTCTACTAACTTGACCCACAGAAACATTATCTCAGAAAAAAAAAAGAAAAAGTTGACAGTAAATTATTCCTATTGCCTAGACCTTATATGTATCTGAAAGTACTTATATCACTTTTTTGTACTATTTTACCACTATTATGTTGCCTTTCTCCCTTGGCCTCCATGGAAAAGGAGTTGTCACACCCAGTTAGAATTTTTGGGAATGAATAAATAAATACATAAACCATTGTCAAGCCAAACTGATTGTCCCTTACAAACATCAATGTTATCTTTTCCATAGTACACAAAACATTCACTCTTGTCCCAAAGTGTATGTCTTAAGGAGTAACTCGAGTGAAATAAAAAGATGATAGAGCATAATGGTCTGAAATGCAAGGCTGTCTCTTTCAGCTCCTGCTTAATGATTGAGATTAGTAACTACACCAAGCACTTCTAAAACAGCACTCCCAAATCACCCAGGCCTGAAATTATACAAAAGGCAAAATGTATTGTTATTTAACGCTTTTGACTAATCACACAGACTTCTTCAAAATAAGATGAAGTTATTCTGAAGACGTTTGTATGATTAGACAAAAGTGCAAAATAACAATAAATTTTACCTTTTGTATTTGTTCAGCTTCGAGTGATTTGGGACGGACATTTTAGAAGTGCTTTATTTCTACAGTGTCTGATTACTAACATTGTGATTACCTTAAGTGTGAAATCCACTGATGGCAAAAGATGCTTAGCAACAATGATGGGCATCTGTATTGTGTTGTTATACTATAAACCAGCCATTGTTGTCATCATTTAAGTTATATATACACACACATACTCACACACACACACACACACACACACACACACACATATATATATATATATATATATATATATATATATATATATATATATAATATATATATATATTTATATATATGGGTCCCCTTCAGTAGAGCGAACATTTATAAGTTCAAACCACATACGGCCGAGACCATATGTTCGAAGTTGTAAAAGTCTGCTCTGACTGAATGGAGATCTCTGTACAGAGCGGAAAGGGAAGATTTCCCATTTCACCAAATGTAGTGTGATCTTGGAGTTGGTATATTTAAGTAAGGGGGTGTTGGGGGTGGAGGGGGGTCTTGCCCACCTGCTATAGAAGTTTTGTGTTTTTTGGTTTTATGTGGTTTTATGTCACTGCTTGAACTTTTACGAGTTCGAACATATGGTCTCGGCCATATGTGGTTTGAACTCGTAAAAGTTTGATCTACTGAAGTAGATCCATATATATATATATATATATATATATATATATATATATATATATATATATATATAGCCACTGAGGTAACTGGTACACCAATAAAGTAAAATAAACTGTATTTAGCATCCAATGATAATGATTTGTTGTCTAAAAATATTTTAAAACATTTCATACCAAATCAACTTTGATCTGCATAAATCCTCTTCAATGGCTGAAAGAAAAAATTTGCTGGGATATCAGACCCAGTTGGTGACATACTCCCAGAACAGTGGTAGAACATGCAAGAACTAACATAAATCAAGCTGCCCCTTTCAGGTTGAACACTGGTGTGTTTTGTAGGGCTAATGAAAGAAGTAATACTCAGATGAAATCAAACTGGGCAACGTTGTTCTAAAGGTGTACAATGGGTCTGACCTGATGGTCAAAGAGACTTCCAAGAATCTTTTAAGTTCTGCAGTTTCCATGGTTCTCAGTCCTTCTTCGGACTACTGCATACTGTCTGAGTGCTATGAATTACATTTTCACATATCATTTTAGAAAGGAAAACATGTATATTAGACTTAAATGCAAAGATTAAAATTGTATTTGCAAAATTATTTGTGTATTTTTTCCAGTATTTATTGAAGTAATGTTCTATATCCATTTTAAACTCTTTTTAATGTAGTTAGGATAAATAAAATGTATTTGTTGAAAATGTTGCGGAATCATGGAAGAATGATACAATTACATGCTATAATTTTTCTTTCTTATTTTATTAAGCAATTTACTAGTTTGTGTGTGAACAGGCTTTTCTGATGTAGTCATGTTCCATTTTTAAAGGATAACAATCAGGCCTAATGGCTTTCAGTAAACCGCTGAATCAGTTTGCTTGTTTCTGCTTGATATTTTTGCAATCTATCAAAACAGAACAGGTTTTTGTGCTCCATTTGTTGAAAATAACATTTTCTTTTTTGGCATTTCTGTTGTGGTGCTGTTTGTTTTCCATGCTTGAATGTATATGAATTAGTCTGGACATCTGTCAGTAATTCACACAGCTTGCAATCTCTATCTTAAATACACACACACTGCTTGCTGTGAAATTAGAAAATCATGCATGAAGGTTGAGATAAGCAGTTCTGAGTGCAGAGAATGAGCAATATGACAAGGCTGAAAAGTGAGTCAGGAAGCAATCTAACACTTCTGGAATGTTACTGTTCTGGTTAAAAAAAGTTATAACAAAATACATTTTATGATGTGAAAGGTGGGTTTAGTTTATGCATAAACTTTAGGTGATATGTAGAATAGGGACCTATTAGATGCAAGACTATGTGCGTAATCTTCTAGTTTACAAATCCATTTGCATTTTAATATATAAAACTTCAGAAGCATATGCATGACACCCACACAGAATAGATACAAGACAGTAGTAAGGTCTTTATTTGTAAATACAGCATCACGTGTACAAGGATTTTACTCAGTGATTACTGGTTTTTTTTAACATACAATCCCTGCAAAACTAGTAAATATTTTGCAAAAACAAATATTTATGCTAAAAAGGAAAAAAATAAAATGGTAGTGATTTCAGGTTTAAAAAAAGCAATTTTGAGTATAAAGAGGAATATTTTATGTATGCAAGAGGCATGTGTGACTTCTTTTTTGCCCATTATTTTAATTTGTATGTGCTTCTATAACAGTTTTATTAAATAATCCATAACTGGCAGCACCTCTTTTGGGACTCCAGGTCTCCAAAGTAACATAAAGTATTTTGAAATAATAAATATTCATGCTAAATAAGAGAAAAATAAACTGGTAGTGATCTTAGGTTCAAAAAAAGCAATATTGACTAGAAAGAAGAATATTGTATGTATAAAAGATGTGTGTGGGAGTTTTTTATTGCCCATCATTTTATTTTGTATATACTTATCTAACAGTTTCTCTAAATAATATTTTATTAGCTATACCCATTTTAGAACCCCAAGTCTCTAAAGTAACAGACCTTTGTCCAAGAAGCCTTATGGAAAGATAACAAAAACAACAGAGACACGGGTTAGGAATAAGTTATACCATCAAATGGTGATGAAAATTAGCTTTTTTGACAGAAAAAGTCTTTTATTTAATAAAAATTAAAGTATGTATAATAAAACATCAATAGTACTGTTAACCATTTGAATACATCATAATCCAAAAATTGTTTGAAAGCAACAACTTTTCAGAACTTAATACTCTCTCACTCATAGGTTCATAGGAGATTCCTAGGCTAATGTCTTAAGCATAGCCAATAAAACCCAATTTTATCCAATATATGGCCCCCAGGGGGTTAGCATGGATTTGCACCTATGCCTTGAGTATCTTACAGATTGCCTCTGACCATAACAGACATAGGCACTACCCTAGGTATGAATTTGCAATTCCCCATCCATTGATCCAAATTGCAATTGAAGAGGACTAGGGAAGGGCTCTGATAATGTGAATAGTAAGCCCATACCAAAGAATGGGCAATCTCTAAGACACATGTCTGTCTCTCCAGCATGTTTTGTTTGAGTGACTAAGTTTAGATCCCTAGATTGGGTGACCCCCATGCTGTTGGACTTAGCTTTGTGTAGCAACTCTATCAGGGCTAGATTTCTGGGTGCCTTATAGGTCACGCATAAGTCACACCTTAATAGTCTGTAGAAGACAAAGTAAAAGGATAGGGCTTTTAGTCTGTCCACATAGGACATGTTGTTTACACCCTGTCTTTTCTTTGTGAGGAATCTCTGAAGTCTCTCTAGTTGCTGTAAGTGCCTAGTCAAGTAGATGCCAAATGGCGCATTGTACTTGATTATTGGTCTGATGAGGGATAAGTACAGCGGGATAATAATTTCCTTCAGTCGGGATGCCATACCTTTACTTATAAGTTGTACCACATAAAAGGATGTCCTCACCACTGTGGACACATGAGGGTCAAAGTTCAAGCAACAATCTATCTGAGTACCCTAATCTGTCACATCTGAGTCTACTCTTATGAGTGCACTATTGACTTTGCATTATCATACCCTTTGGGAAGTCAAATACTCCTGCAAATTACAATTAGTTTTAGGCCATTGTTCTAGCACCAATCATTTGTCTGATAGAGACCCTCTTGAAGGTCATCTACATCATTGGGGGATTCAGTGGTTGCCCCCAACTTGCAAACATCAACAAACTTTGTCATCTTGAGGTCTTCCACATTAGCCTTGACTTTAGAGATGTATATTCTGAACAGGATTGGTCCCAGCACTGAGCCCTGTGATACACCACTAACAACCACAGGTGTCCTGTCTGTGAGCCAATTGGCTATCCATTTGGTATGTAGGGATATATGCCCAGTTTTTTTTTTTTTGCTTGTTTATTAAACACGTTTATTGAATTATTACTTGTGGCACAGGTATATTTACATTTATATAAAAGTAATCAAACTGGATTTATGCCCAGTTTTGTGAGTTTATTTATAATACCTGAGAGGGGAACTGTGTCTAATGCCTTGGCTAGGTTGAGGTAGGTGGTATGTACTGTTTAACCTCATCCATGGCCATAGTGACTTTCTCAAAGAGATCCACCAGATTTAGTTGGCATGACCTGCCCCTGACAAAGCCAAATTGGGATGGGTTCAGTGTCTGAACGTATCCTGTGTCATTATTTATCAGATCAATGATTATTCTTTCCATAGCCTTACATATAAGACTACTCAAACTTATGGGTCAGAACTTTCCTAGGTCAGTAGATGGTCCCCCTTTAAGCAGAGGGATGACTGTTGCTGTCCTCCACTGTATCGGGACAAAGCCAGTCCAGAGGCTGTGGTTAAAAAGAGATGCTAATGGGCCTAATAAGTCCTAATTTAAGCTGTTTAACAGACATTCTGGTATATCATCAGGCCTAACTGAAGCTGTGTTTCTAGCTTTACAGAGCTCAGTGGCAACCCATTCTTTGGTGATAATTGGCAGTGGAGTGGTGGAGGATATTTCTTGGGGGAGAACTTGGTTGTGATGGGGAGGTGAAATTTCAGCTAAATTTGTTAGCCAGCAGATTTGTTATATCTTCTGACTGAGTACAGGTGATGCCATCTACAACTAATTCTGCACATTGTTGGGAGCTGCCTTTAAGATTGTGAATGTAACTGAAAAATGCCTTATGGTTATTCTTAGCTTTAGAGGTTGTGTTGTTACCTTGAAGTCTGCTTTCAGAGACTTGATTAGTTCCCTGTTTAGACTAATGATGGAATTGTATGTTCTGTTGTGGACATTCCCTCTTAATTCTTGACAGGATTTTCTTTCTTTTATTGTACAGTCTATTAATACCAGGGCTCCAGCAGGGTGGCTTGTTTTTGCGGTTTGACCTGGGTTTATTTCATTCTGGTACTGTCATTTCTATGCAGTTGTCTATATGGTCAACAGGGTTTTTGTGTTTGCCTCTGCATAGGTTTCTGTGTTTTCTGAATTTGGAGGAGCTTGGAAATGAGCTATGCTACCCCTTAATAGGGGGTAATTTACCTTAGCAAAGTTCTTGGGGTAGGTGGAGGGACTAATTTTAACTTTTTTCAAGGGAGTCCACTTTGTAATCTGATCTTACTAGCGAGGACACTGCACTACGGAGGCTGCAGCACTTTCCCATATTTGTGAGTAACAGATCTAAGATATGTGTTCCCTTAGTGGGACTACTTACAACTTCTCGGCAAAATAAAATATATTTATAACATTCATAATTATTTTTAAGGGAAATAATTGTAAAAGTTTAGTCTAGCTAGACAGATCCGAAATAATTACTAGTATCACTACCATCACTACAAATTAAGACAGATACTAGACCATGTTCTAAGGCTAACAAAGAAACAATAAATCTGATTATTCCAGACCAAATGACTGAATTTCCCACTGTTACAAGTGGTAGATAGGCTTGTTGCAGACACTTTTAGTTAGAAAGAACAAAGATGTATCAGTAGTGTTCCCAGATTAGCATACAATGAACATGGAGATACAAATAAGTTTAGACTTTTCACTGCAAAGCTTTCTAGGAGTACGAATAGTTTATAAATAATCCAGAACATGGATTGTCTTGGCAAGCTAGATCTATAATTTGGACCAATGGAAGTAAAGTTACTCAACAAAGAGCTTGCAGGCATACTACAATGCAAAGAACCCATTTCACCTTAGTATGTTTCCTCTTTTCTGATGATCCTGTGAACAAAAAATCGAGTCAAGCTCATGTAAGAGACAAGATTCACTGCAAACATTTTGCAGAGTACACCTGGTACTGAGTAAAACACTGTGCTACAGGGAAAGTGGTAACTGAAGGAAAATGACTTCACTATCCACTATGAATTCCTGCTTTTCTAAACTAACTGTAGTTCTCTTCATGAGTAATTTATTTATTTATTACCATTTGTTTACCAGGAAAGTCTGACTGAGCAGTGCCCTTTTTCAGTGACGGCATGGATAGAAAAGTTCCAGACCACAAAACAAACGTGAGAACCAAAGGAGGTGGTGTTTCTATCTATATTAGAGATAAATTCACCTCTGGACTAGTTAGACTGGACAACTCAATGGAGTTACTCCAAGTTTAGATTACTGTGGGTAAGACCCCCATCAAGTCATACCTAGTTATATATCCCCCTCCATGGATCATGATGTCACAAGGCCTACTTGACCAAACTGGAGTCAGTCCAAATATTGCAAAACACTCTGGTCATGGGGGATTTCAATTATCCCACCATCAACTGGGAAACCTACTCTAGCCCTAACTCACATGCACAAAAGTTCCTTGACTTTGTTAAGTCAAATTCCCTAGAGCAAATTGTTTAAACCCTAACAAGAGAACAAACATACTAGATCTGGTCCTCACTAACATGACAAACAGAAGCACCACCGCAACTATCAGACCCTCAGTTAAATCTAACCACAAATCAGTCACGTTTGAAAAGGCACTAACACCAAAATCCACAAAGGGGGAAGTCAGACTAAAAAACTTCACCAAATCAAACTATATCCTCCTAGGGGAAGGTATAAATGCATTCCAAACCCTACCCCCAGCTGTAAGGGTCAGTGCTGGGCCACCTGCTGTTTGCTATATACTTCTCAAAAGTTCAGGTCAAAACTAAGGATCTGTGGCTGACCAACTTTGCAGACAACTGCAAACTGGGTGCAATTACTGAATCCCAAAATGATGTCAGTATACTTCAGTAGGGTCTTATGCAGACCAACAACTGGTGTCTTAGTTACAGTCTCAGATTAAATGCAAAGAAATGCATCATCATTCCCTTCAGTAAAAACAATGTCCCTTTACAGTATCAAATTCACTATACCCTATGTACCTACGAAGTGGTAAGAGATCTGCATCACAAGTAGACTGAGACATTAACTTTGACCACTATGTGTCTACTGTAGTAGGAAAGGCTTTCTACATAGCACACTTGATTAGCAAAGGCATCACCTCAAGAGCAAAGGAGGTTAGAACCCCTCTATACTCATCACTAATCAGGCCTGTAATTGAGTATAACACCACTTTTGGCATGTATTGTGTAAAGCACCTGCAGCAATTGGAGAGACCTCAAAGTTGTCTCCTAACTAAGAAGATCAATGGACTCTGGCACATGCCTTACACAGACTGACTAAAGTCCCTGTCACTATACTCAGTATCATATAGACTTCTTAGGGGAGACTTATGCCTGGCTTACAGAGCAATCTCCAACCCAACCCTAATTAATTTGCTGCACATCTGTAAATCAAGCAGGACTAGAGCTACCCATTCAAGGGGCCTAAATATGGCCTGAGACTTGAATAGGATCTGGTGGATGAATAGATTTTTCTCCCAGAAACTACTGCATTTTTGGAATAGGCATCTAGTTCATGAGAAGCAGAGCACCTTTATGACGCTGTTCAAAAGGAACTGGACGAATGGATGGGGCACCATAAATTCTTATAGGGAGAGCGCCTACAGCCCTCCTGGACATGGGCAGTCATTAATAAATACAATCCTTGGTATTGACTAGAGTATGTATGGTATTACATTGAGATGAAATGGCTAGGTTTGAAATGACCTTTGGGTCAATAGCCTAGCAACCTCTTATGATGCTACGACACAAATATAAAAATCATTTGTATTGTTTCATCATTCATGAGCAACATTTCCATTATTCAGACATCCCTGACATAAGTTACATCATTTGCAAATGGTTTAAACTAAAATAACAGTTGTATGGGTTGTATATTAATATTTTATTTTCAATATAAAGAGTTACAGCAGCCCAAAAAAAGGAAGGAGATGAGAAGGCACAAGGAAGATAAAGAACATGAGGCAGTAGAGGAGGGTATAGTTGTGATAATAGTACATTACGTTTTGAACAGAACAGAGTTACGGCAGAAATTCATATAGCTGTGTTAGTACTAGTTTAACCAGGGGTGGTACAGGTGCAGAGCCATTTATCAGTTGGCATTTAAACTCTTTCAGGTTGCAGGCTGTTCTTAAGTGAAGTGGGACAGAATTCCAGCTATCAGTAAAGCTATGTGAATACAGGGAGTACCCTGCATTGTTGTTAGGTTTAGTTATGGAGACTAATGATTTATCAGTGGATCATAGAGGCCTTTTATTAGTGTGTAAGGTTGAATGATGTGGTAAAGAGATGGAAATTTTTCAGGGCTGTGCAGTAGTTTGAAATTTGTAATTATTTGGGAGTACAATAGAGAATTATTTAATCTGAGCCAGTTTAGTTGTTTTAGAGAGAAGCAGCAATGTGATATATATTGTTGGTTGGTTATGAATTTGGATGCTTTATTGTAGCATTGTTCAGCTTTGGCTGATAGAGAGGAGTTGAGATTGGTTAGAATGGAGAGTCATATAATAAGGTGGGGATTAAAAAAGAAGTAGCTCTGTGTTGTCTAGCAGAGTCAGTGAGGTAGTGCTTTACTCTATAGAGGCAGCCTAGCTTTTGGTGTGTCTTCTTCATGGCTAGCTGAATGTAGGGATCAAATTTCAGGTGGGTGTCTATAATCACACCTAGCAGTTTGGTGTGAGATATCAACTCTATATTGGTCTTATTGGATGACAGTATATTAAGTTTAGTTTCTTAGGATGAGAAAGAATTGGGGTGAACAGTAGTAGTTTAGTCTTTTTTTGGATTCAAGAGGAGTTATGAGTTGTCAAACCAAAATTCTATGGAGAAGGATTACTGGTTTAATGTTTGGAGCATGGATAGTGTCTCAAGCACATATTAGAATGGCGTCATCAGCATATTGTACTATGATGACCTCTTTGGCTGCTTTATTTAGGTTGTTGATAAATAAGTAAAACAGTAACAGTCCTAGTATGGAGCCTTCTAGGACACTGACAGATACTGGACATTAAGAGGAGAAATCATCTTGCCATTTCAGTGCTTGAGCACTATTAGAGAGGAAACTAAGAAACCAGTTAAGTGAGGAGGATGATAGCCCACAGGGAAGAGAGTTTAGTTAGTAGCATTTCATGACTGAGTGTGTTGAATGCCTTGCATAAGTTTAGAAATAGGGCTGAGGTTAGGAGACCTAAGTTTCTATTGTGATTTATTATATTGGTGCACCTTAGAAGGGCAGTTGAGGTACCGTGATTGGGTTTGAAATCATGTTGGTTCTAAAAGTGTATTAATTCTGGTTTAAGCACTTGGGCTTCAGGCCAGTTATTTTACATTAAGAGGGTCCGTGGTCTGCACTCTTGTGGGAGGAGAGGCTTGACTCTGCCCTTCTAAGCTGGGAATTTCATGTTAAAAGCTTATAGTGCCTGCATATTTGAACTTCTTCTTACTGAAATTGTTACACCTTGTTTGCTGTAGCATAGACTAGATCCAGGCCTGCTGAATCTAGCTTTGTTTGTATAACTTGAGCACTAATCCAGACATTCTTTAAAGTATTCAATTGTATTTATTTCTGCTTGGTAGTAACTTGATTAAAGTGTAGCTATCATTCTAAGTCTTTTGGATTAAGCACTTGGACTTCAGACCAGTTGTTTTACATTAGGAAGGTTTGTGGCCTGCACTGTGGTGGCAGGACAGGTAGCTTACATCCTTCTAAGTTGGGAACTGCTGATTGAGAGCTCAGTGTCTGTTATTCTAAAAGTGTATTAGTTCTGGTTTAAGCACTTGGGCTTCAGGCCAGTTATTTTACATTAAGAAGGTTCGTGGTCTGCACTCTTGTGGGAGGAGAGGCTGAACTCTGCCCTTCTGAGCTGGGAATTTCTGGTTAAAGGCTTATAGTGCCTGCATATTTGAACAGTTTCTTACTGAAATTGGTACACCTTGTTTGCTGTAGCATAGACTAGATCCAGGCCTGCTGAATCTAGCTTTGTTTGTATGCTTGTTGTTGTTTGCTTATTTCCCTGAAACGCTAATTCCACCTAAAACGCGGCTTTTCAGCGCTTCTGTGGATCCCTAGTGATATCTGCACTGCTTACTGTACTTATTTCCTTGTTTCATTTGAAAGAAAGTTACTGTTTGTCGTTTTTGCATTTAAGTTACCTGTAACATGCTCACTAAAGCAATTATATAAGTCAGCACTAAAAAATTAAAAGCACTAATCCCTCACAAACTCCCCTTGAGTATCTTGTTCCCCATTGGTCCTTATTTTCAATTATAAAGGAATTCCCAATACTATTCTAGCATGTCCAAAGGTCAGTTGTCAATCTCTTCTCCGGTCCAGCTGGTGAATCTGGGAATCTTGAGGCAATGTTACAACTGCCTCATGTACACAGACAACCCTCTCTTCCTCCCAACAAATTCCAACACGTGAGAGATGCAACCATATAGCCAAACTGGAGGCTAAGCTCTCTCAACTCAGTACTGGTGTAACCAGTCAGGAGGAGAAGGAAACCACACTCACTACAATTCCAGTCTCACATAGACCTACCACGACAGCAAACCAAACACATAAACACACAAAAACATATTCGGAGGCTCTAAATAAAAATCTGCCTAAGCAGCAGAGACCTCCAAAGCAGACACCCAAGCGACCGCTACCCCAAAACAAAACACATGCAACACATAGCTCACAAAGCCAGTTTGCCGAACAGTCACAGCCCTTAAGGCTAAACAACACACCTGATACACTTGTAATATGTGACTCTATCGTCAGGCACACTGACGTCCCGCTCACCAGGCTGAACAAGGAGAAGGTCACGGTGAGCTGCCTATTGGGCGCTAGGATCCACCACATAACACAAGCACTCAGGTCACTCCAAGGCAAGTACAAATATGACTCAGTCATTGTCCATGCTGGTGTGAATGACCTGAGACGTACCTCCATGGACTACATGAAAAGAGACATAGAGGAGCTCTCTGAGCATGTAGCCCAGGCCGGTATGACCCTGACCTTGAGTAGCATCTTACCCTCACCAAGAATGATGCCACAATATGAAGACAAGATGATCAATTTCAACAACTGGCTTAAGTATTGGTGTCATTCAAAGGGGATCCAATGCCTGTCAGCCTGGGATGACATGCTCGACAAGCCACGATGCTTAGCTAGGGACGGCTTGCACCTGTCACCCCTGGGCTTTCAGATATTGGCAAAGGCTCTTGCTACCCCCATAGTGCCTTTTTTAGGCAAGGCTCAAAAGACAAACCCACCTCCATAGGTATCACAAGGGATAAGAAACTAAGAGTAATGCTACTCAACGCCAGAAGTCTAAACCTCAAGATGCACGCACTTGAAACTCTCCTTAGCATGGAGAACATCGATATCTGTGCAGTAACAGAAACCTGGTTCAAGACTCCAGAGAGCACCCCAGCACTACCAGGTTATACCTCATACCATGCTTTTCGGCCCCAAAACTTGGACCGAACCACAAAAGGAGGGGGGTATCAATATTCGTCAAACATACCCACACCTCCAGGTTGGTGGCACAGCACGAAGCATCAGAGACTATCCATGTGTAACTAACAGTGGGTAAAACTGCCTTCCAATTTATAGCCTGCTACAGACCACCCTCCCAAACCCAGGAACCTCACTCAGCCTTCCTGAGAACACTGGAAAATATGAAGGTCTCTCCAAACACATTATATTGGGTGACTTCACTACCCAAACATAGACTGGGAGCATTACTCTAGCTCCAACACTCTAGCCCAAAGATTCCTAGAATTTATAAACTCAAATGCTATGGAACAACTTGTTACCACTCCCACAAGAGGGGAAAACATACTGGACCTGATCATCACCAACATGGGGACTCTATGCTCCAGACCAGAAGTGTATCCCTCACTGGTAAGATCAGACCATAAACTAATCTCACTTGATATTCACATCCCGACCCCACCCCCTGCCCAGAAAACCACAGTGAAAAACTTCTCTAAAGCAAATTTCACACTCCTCAAAACTGAGGTGGAATCCTTCAAAGCCCCCGGGCCTTTGGAAAATATGGTGCAGACCGCAGAATCCTTTATAAACGCATTCTATGAACACCTTCAGGAATGCATGGATCATGCAATCCCAAATAAAACCAAGACCCAATCCTACAAAGGCAGATGTCCTGTCTGGTGGACCCCAGCCATAAACAAACTATACAATAGAAGGAGGAAGCTACTACATGATAGAGCAAAATCCCAAAAAGGGAAGGCATCTCTGATCAGTATTAGCAAAAAACTACGGGCACTCATAAAATCGTCTAAGGTCAGCTTTGAGAGAAAAATTGCACAGGACACTAAGGATAATCACAAGGCTTTCTTTAGTTATGTTAGGAACCTGGGTGGGAATTCCCACATATGCTCAGAATTAGTCCAAAATGACAAAAAATACACTGAAACCAGACATTGCCAACATCCTAGCTGACAGGTTCAGCGCAAACTCCCCCCCCCCACCAAAAGGGAAAATATCTATCCCAGCAGAGTGCTGCCCCCCTGACATCTCAGATGCTCAAGTATGAGCCGCCCTCTCCAAAGCAAAGAACACAGCATCAATGGGACCAGACGGGGTCCCGGGCTGCGTCCTACATGAACTCCAAGAAGAGCTCACCAGCTTAAATATAAACCCCTATGTCACTAGATGGGTTGCAAACTGGCTCAAGGACAGAACCCACATGGTCAGAATTGCTGGAGCCATGACAGACTCCAAACCAGTTACAAGTGGCATCCCACAAGGCTCAGTCCTGGGACCTCTCTTGTTCTGTATATATTTCTCGGAGGTACAGGCCAACATGGAAGGACTGTGGCTGACCAAGTTCGCAGATGACTGCACACTGGGCGCCATAATTGACTCTCCAACCGACACAAGCATCCTCCAAAAGGGCTTCATAGAAACAGACAACTGGTGCCAGAGCCATGGCCTCAAGCTAAACACCAAAAAGTGTATAGTCATCCCCTTTGGCAAAAACAAAGTGCCCACAAATTACCACATAGGTGGTAATCCATTAAGTACGGATAAAGTAATTAGGGACCTGGGGACCCAAGTTGATAGCAATCTCATTTGACAACCACGTGGCCAAAGTGGTTAGAAAAACATTTTATATAGCCCACCTAATCATGAAGGGATTCACATCTAGATCAGGGGAGGTCATCGTGCCTCTTTACTCATCCCTCATCAGGCCCATAATTGAGTACAATGCCCCTTTTGGGATGTACCTTACCAGACACCTGCAGCAACTGGAAAGACCCCAAAAGTACCTCACCAAGAGGATCAAAGGGCTCAAACAGATGCCATATGCTGCCCGGTTAAAGAAACTCCATCTCTACTCAGTGGCATACCACCTGCTCAAAGGCGATCTGTGCCTGACGTATAAAGCCATGTCCAACCTGGAATTAATGGACATGCTGCACCTCAGAAAATCAAAATCCCATCGAGCTACAGCTCGAGAGACTTGAACCTCAGCACTGAAATAAATAGGACATGCTGGAGGGACAGATTCATAACCCAGAGGCTCCCTTCACTCTGGAAGAAAATCCCAGTCCAGGTTAGGCAGAGTCCCTCATTGACTATCTTCAAGAGGAATCTTGATGAGTGGATAGGAGATCATAGGTTTACCCCGGGTATCACTTCTGTGTCACTGTTAGACAGAGGCACAGTATACTCACCTCAAAAAAGGGCATAGCAAAATTAATTTAAAATGGGTGGCGAAAGCCAAACACACTCTGGCTAGGCTTATAAATGCCCTAGGGCAGATAGCCTAGTATGAACCTATGAACCTATAAACCTATGTTATGAGGGTGAGAGGAATTATGACAAGTAGCATATGTAGTGAGCTAACAGTAAGTACACCTTTCCAAGATTTTGGATAATTTTGATGAGCCACCTTTACGGAGGAATATTATATAAGATTCTTTTCCATAAGGTGGGGACATATTTTTCTTGGAAAGAATGGTTTATTAGACTATCAACAGAATATGCAAGGCTACCTGCAATAAGCTTGAGGTATTCAGACAGAAGTTGGTTGGGGTCAGTGTTTGTCTTAAGGGTGAGTAGAAGTTGGTCGGGATCAGTGTTTATCTTAAGGGTGAGCAGACAGTTTTTGATGGCACTGGTATGAGTGTGAAGGTCTGTTGTGGCTTCAGTAATTGTAGTGAGATTGCAGGATTTGTAGTAGTTTTGTTTTGTAGAAGGAAGGTCATTGTATTTATAAAATGTGAATTAAAATGTAAAGCAATGTTTTGTGAGTTAGATAGACTGGATTGGATTGATTTTCTAGTACAGGACAATGTATTTATTGATTTCCAGAAGTTTCTCTGGATTTTTTTATTAATGAATGTTGGGTGTCACTATAATAAGCTTTTTTTCTCCTGTTTTCCTGTTTTATTCATTGCTTGCTGTGGTTTCTTAATTGCCTAAATTGTTGCAGGCATGTTTGAGATATTGTTTGTAGCCATAATTTCCAGACTTTATCTCTAAATTACATGAGTTGCTTTGACTTTATGCTTTTTTTTTTTGTTAATGAAGGAGCTGCTTTATTTTTAATTCTTTTGGTTCATAATGATGCTTTCTCTGCTAGTTATTTAGAAATATTCTATTAAATGTGTCTACTGGCTTGTTTTGAATTTTAAGTGAAGCCCAGTTGATCAGAAACAGGTTGGAAGTAGAAGTTTCTTTACCGAAGTTACTGAGATTTCTGACTGTGTTATAGTGATGAACCTTGTGGTGATGTTTGGAGTGTCTGATTATGTAGCTTAGCTGATGCTCATTTAGTCAATCAGGTATGGTGCCACATGTGGCAACATTGCTTGGAGTGGATGTTAGAATCCAGTCCAGGATGGATTCTTTAGATGTGGCTTTGTTAATTCAAGTTGGAGTTTTGATAATGTGAGAGAAACCATATAGCTGAATTGAATTTTTTGTTTTCTAGGGCAATCTTTTGCCAGCCTGTGTGTTAACATCTCCTAGCAAGATGTTTTCCAGTCTTATGCTTGCTGAGATCCAGGAGAGAATCTCTTCCAGGATGGGAATGTTATCAGGTGGTATGTGTGTAGACCTATGATGGCTAGAGATTTGTGACTATTCATTCTGAGGAGAGAGAGATGAAAAGTTCAGCATTGTTGAACGTGGGTATAGCGTCATGGTAACTGGAGAACTCTAAAACATTGTTGTAGACAACAGCAACTCCACCTGCTTTTTTTTCATTCAATCTAGTCTGAGCATATTTTAAACTGATGGGAGTATTTCTGTATCTTAGGTAAATGGATTTTACCAGACTTTTGTCACTATGAAGAGATCAGGGAGAAGTGTCTATACAGGCAAGAATCTCTGTGATTATGGTATAGAGACTTCTTAGGTTACTGAGTAGTATTTTAAGTCATGAGTAGCTGGAGAGGTAGCCGGTAACTGTTTTAGGATGTGCGGCTGGTTTAGTTGGGTCTGCGATTAGATGAGTAGGTCCAGGGCTGGGATGTATCAGGATTATAGTCCAGTTAGCAATGTGGCTACTGAGGAGCCACTTATATTTTCAGTTTATAAATGATATTTTAAAACAGTGGAACATGTGCTACTTGCTTGTATTTCAGGATGCTTCTGAAATTAATGTTGAGTAGGCTGGAAGAGATATTAGAGAAATCTGTTGTGGTATTCTGGTTTAAGCATTGTGTGGTAGGTGTAGGTAAGTAATGGTGGGACAGAGACTAGTGATAGCTGGTTGAGAATGTGAGTATAATGAGAACTGCTAATGATAGAAGCATATTTGGGATTTAGGAGGATGTATGGATAGATTATAGAGTGTAGTGGAGGAGTGGCCAGGGATGAAGTTTTAGGTGGTATAGATTAATGGGAAAAGTAAAGCAGAGTAAGAATATAGGTAGAATGACAGGTAGGTATAGGCATTAATAGGTAGGATTGATATATAATCCTAATGGATAATTGGATGAAGGATAAATGGAGTTATTATACTTGAAGCAGCAAGACTTGTCATAATGTCTACTTTCCTAAGTACATATTGTTTTGCACTTTAAAGTATGTTGTCATTAAGAGTGACTGGTGAGCATACCAAGCTTAACAGAGAATACAGCAGACCAGCATTTAATTTGCTTTCAAAGCATTTGATGGGAAACATGTCCTGTTGCACGTCTTGGAATGCATAGGTTAAACCTAATGCTAGCATGCATCATGAGCAAATACTTAAGTATGTTCCACTTGGTGATACAAGCATACCCTTATACATTTAGCAATTGCATCACTGAGATCAGTCAGTAAAAGCATTCATGCAACTCTTTAGTAACTCTTTTTTCAAACAACTTTACCTGACTGTTAGATGTAGGCTGAAAATCAGATTTTTTTAACTTAAGTGGAATTACAGCACATCTCTTTGTCTCACTGGAAGCATTACTTTCATATATATGACAACATTTAAAGTTTAGTTGCTACATTTTTTTTAATTCAATCACAGTTTGATTTTAAGAACCAGAATGAAAGGACAAAATGAAGCCCCTTATTCAACAAACAATTATCAGTATCAGAAAGCTGTTTAGAGGAAACATTTACAATAAGATGATTTACATTTGAATAATGAACCGCTCCTTCATAGACTCAATGCTTTTGTTAAGCTTGATGTTTATGCCTTCCCCTTCTTTGTTTCTTGATCCCAAAAGAGTAGCTGCCTTTTTATTCCCTGGGGATTCCCCACTGGACTCTGTCTCTGTTAAAGATGAGGAGCTAACTGAATGATCTAATTTTTCCACAAGATGAACTTATTTGACTAGCCACTTTTTTATGTTTGCCAGTCTTATTAACATTAAGTCAAAATGTGCATTGTGACTAGACTTCCCAGCAAAAACATCGCCAGACTTATAATCATTCATATCATGGTCATATTTAATTCTTCTTTCTGTTCATCATCAGTCTTGGCAATAGCTGTTTTTAACATTGTTACCTGTTAAAACTATTTTTCCTTGCACTTTATATTTATCTAATTTGACATTTAAGTCAGTCACCACTAAATTTAAATACTTAATCTGCTTGTCATAAAATTCAATAAGTACCATAATAAATACACTTGAGGTTGTAAGTTGAATGGTATTTCATCAATTTCATAGTTCCTCATCTTCCTGGCCAACACCAGTTATGATAAGAACTTGAAGGCCTCTAGGGATCATTTTAGCATCCAAATAAACTGATGAATACCATTTAATCCACACAAATAAAATAAAATTCTGAGATGTCTTTTCAATCATTTTAAATAAGTCCTCCATGGGGTTGTGTCCCTGTGTTGCCCCAATTTCTTTCAATAACACTTCAAAGGGCATTTCAAAATGGTTCTTACTACTGGAAAAAACAAACATCAAGACATTCATATCACTCATAAGTCCTGCAATAACATCATTCACTTCCTCTTTATCTGCCATTTTGTGACTGCTTCCAAAACAGTGTTAATAATCAAGCTAGGATAAATGTTTGTCTTTCGGCTTTTCCCGGTTAGGGGTCGCCACAGCGGAACTACGATCCGCTAATGATTGGCAGTTTTTTTTTTTAATGGTGCCGAGTTGCCAGCCCAATGCCCAACCTTCAACGAAGGCATGCCCATTTAACGCATGTCTTTAGAATGCCCACTTGACCGCGGGGAGGACATGCAGACTCCACACAGAAGGCACTCCCAACCCAAGCCGAGAATCAAATGGGAGAACCTCTTGTATGAGGCAACAACGCTACTGCTGCACCACCGCTGAAGTCCCAATCAAGCTAGGATAAATATCCTGCTGAAATGAGATACCAGCATTACAAATAAATCAAATGCAACATTATACACTAAAACTGCCAAGTTAGCTCAAATAAAACAATAAACAATGGTCAGCAGATAAAAACAATCCTTTTATTGTCAATTGATCAACTGCATACTCAGATATGAGCTTCTTTGATGTTTATTAGTGTATACTATTACAAGAAATAAATTAGGAAGCCTTCTTATACCAAATTCAGAAAGTCATATGGCCCTATTGCATCAATTAGATTCATACCATCCAGTACACATAACATCCAAAACAATTCCATCCATTTTATATTTATTTATTAAAACCACATCTAAAAAGAGCCCCTGTATTTATTATCCAACATTTCTCTTTAATGTTTAAAAGCTCTTGAAACTGAATTTTTTTGAGCCCTGAACTATTTATCTATTCCAAAGAATACAAGTAAGGCTCCCAGACAATCTTTGGAATGTTTGGTCAGATAACCAGACAGTTGGAAGACAGATTAAGTTTGCATCTCATTGATTTCAGTTGCGAGAGTGAAAAAAGTGCTCATTTTAAACATTCTATTCAATCATATTACACTGACATTAAATAGTAAGTATCTGATTGGTGGAATGAAGTCATAGGGCCTATGATATGTGTTCTAAAATGCAGCCTGATAAATACACACATATATATATATATATATATATATATATATATATATATATAGTTTTTTTTATTATTAAATTCATGTTATAGTGTCTAAGGTCTTATAAATATGACTTGTAAATGTTGGATAAAAAAAAAATTAGTTCTTTGAAATGATTCAAATGAAATGCAGGTATAATATATAGCATTATATGGATACTGGTCGGCATGAATCTGATTGATGCAATAAGGCCATGTGACCTTTAGAATTTGTTATAAGAAGGCCTCTTTATTTATTGTAATAATTTGTGCTGTTAAACACTGAAGAAACCATTCTTTGAGTGAAACCAATTCACTCAAATTGATCTCTGGACAATAAAAGGACAACTTTAATAAGCAGGCTATTGTTTTCTTGATATATACACACATACATATATGTACATATGTGGTTTAATGATGTGGAGAGCACATCGACAGTGCAAGATTATAATGCCTTCCACACATTTAGACCAGCTACTACACAGATAGGAATTAAAGTTGGAGGTGTCTTGATTTACATCAAAAATAAATATACCTCAAGGCTGGCCAAACAGGAAAATACACTTAAGCTTCTCCGTGTTCAAATCATCATAGGCAAAATCCAATACCACTTCCTTGCAAGCTATAGGTCCCCATCTATGACCCAGGAAACCCATACCATGTATTTAAACTTATTGAAAACACTCACCATCCAACCTAAAACCACAATCATGGGTGACATTAATTACACTGCTATTAACTGGGAATCCTATATGACGCCAAACATCCTGGCACAGAGATTTCTGGAATTTGTAAACACAACTCCCTTGGACCAGATTGTCAATACACTAACCAGGGATACAACCATACTGGATCTGGTCCTCACTAATATGGGGAAAGTGCTGCACACTCCCTAGTATAATCTCTTTCTTGGTACAGTCAGACCACAAAATGGTCTCCTTTGAAGTAAAAATAAAACTAGACTCCCCAGCTAACCCTGGAATATTCAGGAACTACTCTAAGGCTAACATCCTGCTATTAAGTGATAACCTGGCAAAATTTCATGCCCCCATAAAACCTGAGAACACTGCTGCCTATGCAGAACTGTTCACAGAAACCCTATACAAGCATGTTAATAGCTGTATAGAGGCAGCTGTACCCCCCAGGCAGACATACATAACTAACTAAAAAAAAGCCACCATGGTGAAATCACAAAATCAGTAGATTGTATAACAGAAGGAAGAAAATCATGGCAAAAATTAGGAGGTGCAGCACCCAGCAGGATAAAAGTACTCTCATCAAACTAAACAAACAGCTTACAGGATATAATGAAGTCTACCAAAGCCCAATTTGAGGTAAATTTGGGCTCCCAGGCCAAGGACAACCACAAGGCATTCTTTATCTATGTCTGCAACCTCCAAGGGCATAAGTAATTGTGTGTAGAACTCATTGTAAATGGAGCCACCTATAATGAGCCAGAAGATATAGCAAACCTACTGGCCGACAAATTCACCTCCAACTTTACCCCTTTCTCCCCTTCAAACTTCACTCAAGAAGTACCATCAAATATAACTCCTCCTGCTATCACTAGGGAACAGGCCCTTAATGCTCTCTAAGGCCAAGAACACTGCATCAATGGGCTCAGACAATATCTCAGGATGCCTTCTAAATAGCATGAAACATGACCTATCAGGGTCTCTGGAATTGCTAGTTAACTGTAGCCTCCAGACATTCTTCATGCCTTATGAATGGAGAACAGCAATAGTCATCTCTCTGTGCAAAAGTGGTCCATCTACAGACTCTGGAAACTACAGAGCCATAAGTCTCACTAGTGTCATATACAAAGCCATGGAAAGAATTATCATGGAAATGATCAATAATAATATAGAAAACTTCCAGACACTGGCCCAACCCAATTTGGTTTTGTCAAGGGCAGGTCACGCCTACTCAGTGAGTAGGTCACCAAAGCAATGGATGAGGGCAAAATGGTTTAGATTGCCTACCTTGTTATGGCCAAGGCATTTTACACAATAGCCTACTTGGGCATTGTTAACAAACTCAAGAGTTTACATACAAACCCTTATGTCACCCAGTGGATAGCCAAATGGCTAACAGACATGACCCAGGAACTTATAATTTTAGGCCTCTACAAAGAGGCCAGTAACAAGTGGAGTCCCTTATGGATTGGTCCTGGGACGGATAATTTTTGGCATTTACTTCTCTGAAGTCAAGGCCTGTCCTGTGCAGACCACCTCCAGGCCCTATCCCTGTATTCTGTCTCCTACAGGCTGTTGAAAGGACATCTATGCCTGGCATACATGGCATTATCAGAGCCCACTGTGATGGATTTCCTGCATATCCAGAAAACAAACAGCACCAGAATTACCTATTCTATAGACTTAAACCTTGCCTGTGGTATAAATAGGATCTGCTGGAGAGGCAGGTATGTATCCCAGGGATTACCCTTTCTCTGGAAAATGCTACCCATCCATGTCAAACAGAATTCCTCCCTAACCCAATTCAATTGTCACTTGGACAATTGGATGGGGAACATGAAATCCATCCCTAGTTTGGTACATATGTCACTAATGGACACAGGCAACCTGTAAATATTTCATCACCCAGGCCCCTGCTTGTAAGTTTCATCTCCCAAGCCCCTGCTTACGTTTATCAAGGGTACCGGAACTTGTCAATGATTTGGGATGCATGGCTAAGCTTAAAAAGGCCCTTATGGTCGTTAGCCTAATAAACACCTATGGACCTATCTATATATACAAAGAAAGTGAGAGAGATAAAGAGAAAGAGATATTAATTGTAAGATGTCATGGCTACAATGTTATAATTTTAAGTGGCTAAAGTTGTGGAGTCAAATTCATTGATGTGTTGCATTGGAAGCTCTGAAGTAAGAATTGCAGTCTTAGGTTTTGTTAGTAGCTGAATATCCTGTTATTAGATGAGAGTTTCATAATGAAATCTCATGGGTCAAAGGTACAGCCTTTCAAAGAAAATACCCAATGGCTTTATGTCATGTGCCTTTACTGCTACAGACTGTCCTTTTTCGTTACACTTGTTTTCATTAGGAATGCTGTAGTGCAGTTTTTCTCAGTACTCTAACTCTAGTAATGACTAAACTACTAAGGTGTCATTACATCAGATGTAACCCCTGCATAGACTTATGAACAGTTAACTGAATTAGAAGAAGTTAAAGCTATGTGTGTCTCTTACAGCTGGCACAATCAGATAAATGCATTTTGTATCTGAATGTCATGATATATTATCCTGAAAAGTTTGTTGTATTACATTGTACAGTTAGATAGAGATGGTCCCTTATTGCTAGGTACCATCTGTAGTCTTATGTAAATATGTGGCTGCCCTTGTTTTGCCATTTGTTTCACAATTATATCTGTATCTATATCTATATCTGTATCTATCTATCTGATATACATATTATATTTTCAAGTTGACAAAATACGTATCCGAATCATATTTGTGTGTTGTTATGAAATGAAAGGCAGCAATAATTTTTTCAATGAAAATGAAGTGTTTTGTATAATTTTACCAAAATATGTATATTTTACATACTGAGAATCATGCCTATATGTAAGATTGTCTTTCTACTTTCCTTAAAATGTATTAAGCTGTAAAAAAAATATATGAAAGTGGGAATATAGAGTATTTTGAAGCACTAGACAGATGCTATCATTTAAAATTAGTTTGGAATTCAAGTCAGAATGACCTTTGTAAACTGAAAGACTATAGTCGAGCTTTATAGTACTGGAAGGTAACAGACTGAGGGGTTTCTGCCATCTGGTGTTTCAGTATGTTTCACGCACTGCCATATTGAGTATTTTATGCTTCCAGCATGTATGCTGCCACATTTTTAACAATGGGTGCTCTGACTTTGTTTCTTTTACACTTGGTCTTCTTGGTACTGTGGATTTAGCAGTGATCTCTTTAAGATACTGTGCAGTGAATCAAAAGCAAATAGCTAATCTCACCCCTGGTAAGTTGCTCATTACATACTCGTATCTATTATGCTGTTGATTGTGTGCAGTGTATATTAGCTGTACTTCATATTTTATGTGTGCATTATATCGCTTGCCTTAACTGGTTGTCCATAGCTCCATTTCCTTTGTGATCCAAGTCATGTCATAAAATGAGGTTAGTTTGAACTGGTCTACCTGTAAGGTTAACAGCCACTATGTAAGTAGGTAAATAACATAATAGCAGAGCCCCAGTGAAAAATGTCAAGCATATGTCTCTTGATGGTGATATAAATGCTAGTACACATCTGTCAAATGAGAATCCTGCACCCCCTTAACCCAGTCCCTATATGTATTACAGCACTAAATTGTGGTTACAGTTTAGATCTGGAATCTAAACCTGGATTAACAGCTATATTTCTATCTTCCATTAATGTTAAGTTACTTTGAAGCACCTCTATTTTTACATTCCCCAAGCTTCCTGTTTATTTTGCTGGAGTACCTGGTGGAGAATTAGGAGATATAAAGCTGCAAATCTTGCTAACATCATCTCCATCTAAATATATACTGGCTATGCTGCATAGTAAACAGCCATTTCTAAAGAAGATCAGGTAATTTGAATATAAACTGTAACTTAGTAAAAATACAGGTGCAGTCCATGTAAATCCACAAACTGAGACCCAAACCAAAAGTTACACGGCCTCCAACACACAGGACATTCCAGAACGAAAAGTATTTATTGAAGATTAAAATACAGTTAAGCAATTTCATCCATCAGCTTGGACTTCTTCAGAACTCAGTTCAATTAAAACAAACACTCTATTGTTGGAGGCCGTGTAACTTCTAATTTGAATATAAACTGTTTTATGTTAGTGATGGGAAGTTACCATATTGGTGACTGAACTTTAATTTACTGTATGGACAGTAAGAGCCCAAGGTCCTAGGCTTCAGAAACTCTTACTGGTAGTGAATTTCTGTATAGAATGCCTCACAAATTTTGGCTGCAAAGGTATGATTGTTTAAATAATTTGTTGTCTTGTGAAAGGTTGTCATGAGGATGACCAGTAAGTGAATCTGGTTCATGAGAAGTAAATGTTTTTTCTTTATTTTTTATTGTATTTTATTTTATTTTGATTTTGAATTTGTTAACTGATGCAAAGCACTAATCCCATTGGCCCTTTTAAATTCTCAGCCTGGGAAAGTGTCAAAGATCTTTTTTTTACATCAGTACTACCTTGCATATAACTAGCAAGTGTAGTCAACAACCTAGCCATACTAATAAGTTCTAAACAAACAACCAATGAAAATATAGTCTCAAAATTATCAATGACAAGAATAAAGAGGCTACAAATCGCCAAAAGAAAACTAATAACCACCAGCAAGGTGACAGTATGTGGATCAAAGGGAGGTCTTCAGCAAAGAGTTGAATAGAGGCCAAAACTGTGCTAAAACACTTTCAATAACAAAAAAACATGATGCATTTAAATGGTTTAGTCCATACCGCTCAGAAGTTGGGACAGATTATAAATTGGCAAGGTTGCTAGAATAACATGATTTGTTTTAGTGTGCATTTTTGAAGGATATGAAGTCTGAAACTCAAATGCCTGTCATATTTAGAGAGTTCAGTTGTCAGTGATTTGCCAGAAAACCACACATTTTATGAGGAACAGACTAAACGTATGAGGCAAAACTCTCCACATTCTGCAAAAACCTGGACACTTGAGAGGTATAATTAGAAACTATTCCTACAGGAAAATAGGAATATAAGAGCAATATTAGGTAAGCAAACAAAGAAACCATACAATGGCTAGCCATGCACACCTTCAAGCAGACACACTTAAAAATTCCTGCCACCCTTTAGAGGTACTTAAAAGTGCTTGCTTGTCATACTGGTTAGAGAAATACATGATAACCCTTGGGTAAATCTGTGTCTACCCTTCCAATAGCCCTGAAGGCAGACAAAGAAATACTTTGTTGATCTGTAGTGGGCTTATTCTACAGACTGAGAATTTGCTGAGCTAGGAACCTGTATCTCTAGAGAGTCTCTTTTATTTGTTGGTGTAGATTTAGATTACTTGTACATGGGTTTGTAGAGCTGACGGATTTACAAATCAGCAGTAGTTCAAATAGGACTGGGTCTTTCATGGCTTTTTTAAAACAAGACACAGGTCACCTTGGAGCAGTCCAGCAGTCACTGACTATAAAGAGAGTTCTGCAATCTATGAAGATACTTAAAGGATTTAAAACCTTTCATTTACTTGGTTAAGAATCAATGAGGTCTTCCAGTTAAAGCAATATGCCTATATATGTATATACAAAAGAGGACATTGTATTTGATGATGGGTATAGTAAGGGAAGAATACAGTATTAGGCTAACTTCTTTGGATCTTGAAGATATTCCCTTGGAAATTAACTTGGCCAGATAGAAGTATTTCCTAACTATAGCTGAAGCATGATGATCATATGGAAATCGCCAACATAATTACCCCGGTCTGTACACAACATATCTGCCTGAGAGGAGTACCACTTATAAATATGAGATGGTAGCAGCTGTCTTGCTAAACACTACTATGCTCTCCTTTTTTGCATTTAGCTTGAGAGTCTTTTCTGTATCCAGGGTATGAAAATATTCCAGGCCTTCTTGGAAGAGTTTAGTATCAGTGGATGAACAGGTATCATATATAGCTTTATAGCATTTCTTTCCCAATCTGGAACAAGTCAGTGATTTCACTGTTGTTTTTATTTTATCATTGTAAACTGACCAGTTTGTTATGGTATTAATATTGTACCTTGGCTGTTGTATGTGTGAGCTAGCTCAGATCATTGTAGTGCAAAGAATGGGTTGTAGTGATCAGCAAACCTAGTCAACCGCAGTTCTTGAATATTGGCTTAGAGTTTAAGGAAACCTAAACCCTTAAATCCAAGAAGTCCATTCACAGAAAAAAAAAAGATAGCATATGCAGCACTGACAAATAACAATGCCATACCTTGGTGGATGGTCCCATAGAGGTACAGTAATACCTTTAAAACCCATTCTCTACACTACAACGATCTAGGCTAGTTCACACATACCACAGTCAAGGTACAATATTAATACCATAACAAACTGCTCAGGTTACAGTGATAAAAAAAAAAAAAAAAAAACAACAGTGGAACAACTGACTTGTTCTGGATTGGGAAAGAAATGCTACAAAGCTATATAGTGTCACCTAGTTGCTCAATTTATACTCCAAATATATAATGAAAAATGTTGAGTTGTGTGACTGAGATGCTGGAATCCAAATTTTTGAGACAAATTAACAACCTCAGATTTGCAGATGGTGCTACACTGATGTCTGAAAGTGAGGGAAAGTTAAACATACAGTAATGAATGTAAAAGTAAAAAGTGTAAAAGCTGGGTTATTGCTCAGGATCAAAAACTAAAACTGTGTCATACTATTTTTGGCAGGGATGACATATTAGTGCTAGAATGTGTTGCTGACTGTAGTGTGACAGTAAGTTTCAAGGCCACCTGGTACACCTGAAACAGGAGAATTATGCAAAAAAAAAGCAAGTGGTAGTGCCATCACTGATTGGATAGACCATGCCCATGAAATAACACCATCTTTGAATATATAATATGTATTTATGGATGTGCTTCATTTAGTTTCAGAGTAGCCATAGACTTTTTTATTTCAGTTTTTATAAACCAGATGAACCTGATGGACACAAGTCCCTTAAATGAAATTTAAATACTCTTCATTATACAAACTCCAACGTGAATTTTTAAACAGGACACACACACTTCTAGATGATCTTATCATAAATACAGCTAACAAATTTGCCTTACAGATGCAGACAGAAGCTAGTTTCTATAATCATCCTGTAGGTACACAGCCGTTTTAAATATCAAAGGGGCAAGTACTGCTTCTGAAAAATCAGAAAGAGGTAGCTTGTTTGACTTTCCTTATATGATGCATCAGATCAGTGAGTGACTTCTCTAAACCTGATTTCAGATGACACTCTAGTTTTTTCTCTTCATTTATCAGTCTTTTGTGTGAAAGCAGCCAGATTGTAGTTAAAATCAAACACTAAACTATGCAAATAAAACAGAGCAACATCATATTTTATAAATAAAAAAACAAAGTATAAAACCACAGCTCTGCCATTTCCTAAAATTAAAGGAAATGCATTTACTAGGTTGCTTCAAACATTTTCTGTTTAACAGAAGCTGGTGTGTAAATAATTATGAAGCACTAATAATGAAGGTAATTAGCACTTCTTTTGACTCCATTCAGTAACTAAACAATAAGCAGATTAGTTCAAGACCAATCATTTCTCTGCACTGTTAGGCTGTGATCCATGTGGAGAGCAGTGAACTAGTCGAAAAGTGAGGATGTATGAGGCAAAGAAACAAAAATGAAGGCATTATTTACTGTTCAACTGTATACCAATTATTTTGTTGAACAACGTGCATATGGGGAGGCCAGAAGTCATCTGTTATTTCATAAAAATGTTATTACTAAGATTTTAAATGCATTCATCTTCTATTCATGGTATGATTCAAAATAACTGCTGTAAAGGTATGCTTGTGCTATGTCCAGGGGAAGTTATACAAAATATATGCTTTGTAGTTTTTAGTCTTCTATTAATGGCTACACATACTTACACGATCTTTTAAAATATTTTTTTTTTGCTACAGACAGAATGTTTAAGTCTTTCTTAGAGTTGATTTTTCACTTGAGATGGTTAAGGCCAATCTCTAACCAAATCTGATAAGTGGCTAGGCTTAAAGTGGTCTGCAAGGGCAGCTAGCATAGTATTTACCTGTGAACCTATTTGCAAATATGAAACATTTTAAGGGACAAAATTTTTACCTGGTTGCAAAACTGACAGCTATCCCATTCATGGTGTGTTGTAAGTATAAATAGCTTCATATTTTTGGATGGAAGTACTGACACTTGTTCAATTAATATTTACCAATCAAACATTTGTGATTTGCTTATTTTACCCCAAATCTCTGACAGTCATTTTATGATGCTGTCTAATGAGGACAACCAACCATCTACTGCGGAACATAATTTTGCAATGGAATACCCTTGTCCCAGAGGAGCCCCCTTCATGATCATCCTATTTTCCTCCACCTGGTAAATGATTTTATCTAGTAGATCAACTGACAATCTTTAAAATCTCAGTACAGACAAGGGGACAGAATAGCTTACTGACTCAGCCAGAATATTACAAACATAAAATATATGTAAGCATGACACCATGCAAAAGCAAATTAACTTTATTTTATTACTGTTTTTCTATCACTGAGAACTTTTCTATTAAATATATAACATAATGGGGATAAAGACAACTAGTGCAAGCAGTATGATTGTGCATAAGCAGTAATATTGTACAACTACTGCTGCATGGTCACAGAGCTAATATATATATATATATATATATATATAGAGAGAGAGAGAGAGAGAGAGACAGATGAATGGGGTGGGGAGGTTATAGCCCCCACGTGGGGTATGCACGTGGCACGCCCCATGTAAATAGTGCTGTTTTCCCCTTTTCTTTAAGTGTTCAGTGATTTGGGAACAATGTATTTGGTTCTAAAAATAGGTTGCTGATGACTTAGTATAGGCTTAGCATACCTCACTTATGCTGCATGGTGGTGCGGCTAAGAAAAGGCCTTTGTTTTAACACATGACTATGGTTCTATGCAGCTTAGTTAGAATGCACGAGACAGAATCTATTGATTGACCTTTATTAAAAGGTATGTAGCTTCACTGTTAATATTCAGAAGATTGTAGCACAATATGGCCATCCGTCCCAACTCTGAGATGTGACATTTCCATGCGTAGGTATCTTTTACTGGTAGTATGACTTCAGTTTAATAAAGGTAATTTAGCCAGCCAGCACCCCTTAGGCATTTAACAAAACAATCATAAAAATAAATAAAGAAATAAAAGTTCGGATTGTGTTTGTTCCAACTTCAACATAGAATTTTTATGATTTTATGTCACAAATGAACGCAATATTTTATTATACGATATAGATGTTGATTGCACAGAAATGCATGGAATGTTATTTCAAGGTGCAGTGACTGCTTACTGACTGCAGCATTGAAAAATTATAGCTGTCAGATTAAAAAATCATGCAAAAAAATAGCTGACATTTGTTTAGATTGAATATATTGAGTAACTAGTAAAATAAGGACACTGTATTCACCTAAGGGATCAATACCTTATATATGTCATTGTTTATTATTTATTCAGATAGTTAAGAGAGATGTCTTTGATCTATGACATAGTGACCTTGGTTTAGTTTGTAGCCTGAGAAGTTGAGGGACAACCAGTAATGGTGAATAATTAAGTACCCACTGACCAGTTCTCCTTTCTCAGGGGGTGTTCTATGTTTTAATACTGCCTTGGAACCCCCACAATCCAGTAGAGAATGGGATGTTTCTTCAACAGGCAATTGACAGATATTTACACCACCATGTTTCTACATACTGCCACCCACACTGACATAATTACACATCATATATGAGCAACAGATACTTTATTGCTGGGCAGAAGTACCCTTTCTTCGACAGTCAGACAGCTCTTGAATTCATTACCTAGTCTTTGCTCCTGTAAAAATGAATTAAATTTGATTAACTGGTGGGTGATCTCGAGGCCTGTGATCAGAAGCTATAGCCATTACAGCATCAAATAAAAATATAGTTATTTATAACATTGTTATACCAAAACCTCTATAAGGTGCTTTTGTGATACTATATCATAAATATGAGTAGTAAAAATGTTGTATGGTGGACTCAGAAGCTGACTGTATAAACTAGGGTATGAAAAATAATGTGATATTTAATAAAAATTGACAATAATCACAGTTATAAGGTGATCTAAAGAAACATCTGTACTATGCATTTTGGTATAAAATATACACTGGCAACACTGCATGTTTGTATTCATCAGATTAGATGTACTGTTATCACCTTCAGGCTCCAAAGATTTCACTGATTCCTAAAATATGGCGGTAAGAAAGCTTAAATCTTGTGGCGGTGGAGGGTGGGCATAATAGTTCAGCTGCTTACCTTACAAACGCAAGGTGCAGGGTTTGATTCTTACATGGAGTAATTGGCTAAGCTTCAAATGGCTCACAAGGGCAGTTAGCCTAGTACTAACCTCTGAACCTATACTAAATTAATATAGTACTTATAAAAAAATCAAATGACAGAATTTCAAAGCAACAGCTATATGCACACATTCTGAGTCTATTATATTATATGGGCTAAAATTAAATGCCAAGAAATGCATAATAGTATCCAGCAGGAAGTCATCCACCTCTGGTAACTATCATATTAACAACACACCCCTAAGAGTTGACCCAGTAGTCAGGGACCTAGGTGACACATAGATAGTAATCTAGCCCTTGAACATCACGTCTACAGTGGTGAGGAATTCATTCTATGTTGTGCAACTTATAAGCAAAGATATGACATCTACATCCAAGGAAGTCATTGTTCCACTGTATTCTGCATTCATCAGACCTGTCATTGAGTACAATACCACTTTGATATGGACCTAACCAGGCATATCCAACAACTGGAATGTTCACAGAGCTTCTTCACTAAATGAATACGGAGTGTTAATAACATGTCCTGTGCAGACTGCTTCAAGACCCTACCCCTGTATTCTGTCTCCTACAGGCTATTGAGGGGATATCTATGCCAAGCATACAGGGCATTATCAGACCCCACTATGATGGACTTTCTGCATATCTGCAAAACAAGCCGCACCAGAATTACCTGTTCTAAAGACTTAAATCTTGCCTGTGATATAAATGGGACCTGCTGGAGAGACAGGTATGTCTCTCAGATACTATCCCTTATCTGAGACGGACTTCTCATCCATGTAAAGCAGAGTTCATCCCTAACCCTATTCAAATATAACTTGGACAACTGGATGAGGAACAGGAAATCCATCCCTGGTTTGGCACATATGTCTCTAGTGGACACGTGTCCTGTAAATTGTTCATCTCACAGGCCCCTGTTTGTAAATATTTCACCTCCTAAGCCCCTGCTTGCACGTATCAAGGGTACCAGAACTTGTCAGAGATTTGGGGTGCATAGCTAGGCTTAAAATTGCCCTTGGAGTCATTAGCCAACCTGTATTACAGACAATTTGCACTTCTACAGATTTCTGTAAACAAAAATCATATGAACCTTTTTAAAGCAGCAGGAAAGTTACACGCAATATACTATTTACCACTGTTTTGGCAGGGAAACTGTGCCCTTCTGTACCATCTGATAATGTAACTTTGCCCTATACCCTCAACTAATAAATAGATTGCATTCAAGGTCACACCTCTGTTGAAGAAAAGAACAAAGTTGTGTATCAGTTTTCTCCAAGGTAGTGCAATCTCATTGGCAGGTGTGTGTGTGTGTGTGTGTGGGTGTGTGGGTGTGTGTGGGGGGACCAGTAAATAACATGTAGTCTTTCAATATCTCATGGTAGTAAAACTGGCCAGGGCAGACACATGTACATGATGACAACTGCAGGCAAACTGCTGGCATTAAGTTCAAACCGATCTGTTTTTGCATGGGGCTTGTGATGAGTTTGCTCCTCCTCCTCCCCAGTAATATACTTTATCTCTAAGGTTGTGCAACATGTTTAGTAACAGAGTAGCATTTGACTGTACAAGCAGGCACACATTTGCTTTCAGGCTTCCAGAATCCTACCTTAATAAGGAGAATGTAAAGCAGAACTCTCAAATCATACCTAGTACACTATTTATCTGTGACGAAAATTACAGAATTATGCAGGAAAATTCATCAACAACAATTCATCATGTGTAGTTCTAAAGATGGTATGCTGAATGTTTTTGATTAAAACATTAAAGAAATCCAAGTTATAGCCATAAGCTGAAATGCTTAAGATAATACAAAGGGCCTTGTATTGCATCTTGGAGGAGCACTATTTGGATTAGTGGCAGTACACTAACTGCTGATGTAACTATCTTGGGTTATAGTTGTACCTATTTTTCATTGGTTATCTTTTCTTCTTGTCTGAGATATCTGTCTCTCTTGTCTGTCTGTCTCTCTCTCTCTCTCTCTCTATATATATATATACATAAATACATAGATAAATAAAAAAATAAATAATGACGGCATCCAGGGAGGCTGCAGCTTTGTTAGCTCGTCATGGAGAAATGCTTATTCCTGCTTTTTTGCATACACAAAAAATGAAAACAGAAATCACTTTCCAGACATTTTTATGTGGGTACAACTACTTATACCAGAAGGAAATTACTAGAAATTAAACAGATTACTAGAAACAGCTGCTGGCTTGAATCTCTGTTGTCTGTGGAGTACTCGGGGCCTACTTCACTTTTACAGAAATCCTGGGTATCTGCATTTTAAACAGGAATGCCATCACAGCTCTGAAACTTCACCGGGATGGTTCTGGAATGCTCCAGAGCAGCTACAAAAGACAAAGATGTGAAAGAACTAGAAAGAGAGGCTGCAGAGGTAGAGCTGCTGCTAAACTGAAGAAAAACACCCAGAGGCCTGCATTACCTTCAGTATTACTTGCAAATGTCTGCTCACTGGATAATAAAATGGACTGAAAATGGAGCTCACACAAATAAAGTGAGGAACACTTGTTTGTTCATTTCCTCTGAAACTTGGCTGCATAGTAACATTAGTGACAATGCTGTGAACCTAGATGGGCTAACTCTGTTTAGAGCAGATAGATGGTAAAACTAAAGGTGATGGTGTGTGCATCTACTGTATGTTAATAACAGATGGTGCAAAAACTGTAAGCTGGTTCAATTATACTTCTCCGAAGATGTGGAAATATTGACACTAAAATGCAGACCTTACTATGTACCAAGGGAAATAAGTGAGATATATGTCACAGCAGTGTACATCCCCACAGTGCTAACACTATTGAAGCTCAAAATAAACTCCATAATATCTGTGAACTACAAAGCAGAAACACAGAATTTGTACAAGTGATAGTGGGTGATTTCAACAGAGCTGAGCTTAAGGAGGTGCTACCCCATTTTTATCAGTATGTGGATTTCCCCACCAGAGCAGACAAAACCTTAGGCAAAGCTTACAGCAATATTAAAGGAGCCTTTAAAGCTTTGAAGCACCCCAACATAGACAGATCTGATCACACTGCCATACTGCTTCTACCTACATATAAGACAGCTTTGATCAGAGAAAAAAATGACAACTAAACAGATCAGAGTCTAGTAGGATGGCTCCATGGATTGCCTTCAGGAATGCTTCAATACCACCTGCTCGGAGGTCTTCAAAGAAGTGACTATACACAATATCCAGTTGGACAGAGACACCTATACAGAATCAGTTCTTGCCTACATAAATAAATGCAGGGAGGATGTGACCACAATGAAAGCCATCACTATAAGAGCTAATCAGAAGCCCTGGCTCACCAGGAATGTCTACATGCTACTGAGGGAAAGAAACAGCTTTCAAGGCTAATTGCAAAGAAAGGTTAAAGGTGGCCAGGTCAGATCTGAGAAAGGGCAACAAAGTGGCAAAGAGGGAGTATGGGAGGAAAATTCAGATCCGCTTCCAAGACATGAGGGACACGAGAAGCCTATGGCAGGGAATTAAGCAGCTCATGGATTATAAGACCAACATACCACAATATGATGACAGCTTGGAATTCCTAAATGAACTGAACAACTTCTTTGGCAGATTTGAGGAGAACACCACCGTACCTTCTAAAACAAACACTGACAAAGAAGAGATAATGCTCACCTTAAACTCTGAGGAGGTGAGTCTTCAGCTTAAGAAGGTGAATCCTAGGAAGGCTGCTGGACCAGATAACATACCTGGCAAAATGTTGAAGGGGTGTGCTGATCATTTATGTCTGGTATTGATAAACATCTTCATCTCATCCCTTGCTATGGAGAGAAAGTTCCCTCACATTTCAAGGAAACAAGTATTGTCCCACTTCTGAAAAAAACAACCCTGCTTGCCTCAGTGACTTCAGACCAGTCACCTTAACCTCAAATGTCATGAAGGGCTTTGAGAGGATTTTAAGTCCTTTGATGTGCTCCAGTTTGCATGCCAGGAAAATGGATTGACTGCAGATGTAATATCAGTTGCACTACGCCTTGCACCAAAACACATAGAAGAGAGGAACAATTACATAAGGCTGCTGTATATCAACTTTAGTTCTGTGGTCACCACTGTGATATTGGTGCAGCTGGTGGATAAGCTTGTGAAACTCGGAATGAACAAGTACCTATGTAACTGGACTTTTGACTTTCTGATTGGTAGACTCCAATGGACATGCACTGGAAACAGCACCTCTCAATGCATAGTCCTGAATATTGATGTTCCCCAAGGTTGTGTGCTCAGCCCTATTCTCTTCCACATCCTCACGTATGACTGTACTGCAAAACATAACTCAAACCATTTTATAAAATTCACTGATGACACCACAGTTGTGATTCTCATTAGTGGTGGGGATGAACATAACTACAGGGATGAGGTAAACACTTTGATTGCCTGGTGTCACAGGAACAATCTGGACCTGAATGTTAATAAGACCAAAGAAATGATTATGGACTTAAGGTGAAAGCAATAGTTCACCAACCACTCACTATCAAAGGGGAGGTAGTAGAGAAAGTAAAAAAAAATAAGTTCCTGGGCCGTCACATCTCAGATGACCTCTCCTGGACTGTTAATACCAACTATATAGTCAAGAAAGTCAACAGAGGCTTCACCTCCTGAGAAAGCACCTGGAGCATTTCTCCCCGGGCCTCCGCTGAAAACAGGCTCTGTGGAACCTAGTCGGACATTCCCGGTCAACAAATGTTAAATAAATAAATAAATAAAAATAAATAAAAGCACAAAAAGGCCAGGCTCCCACTGTCTGCTCTTACCACTTTTTACAGGGGAGCTACCAAGACCATCCTCACTAGCAACTTCATAGCACGGTTTGGCAACTGCACAGTTGCTGAGAAGAAGAAATTACAGAGGGTGGTGAGGGTGGCTGAGAAAAATTTGGGTACAAACCTCCCTTCTGTTTAGGAGCTTTTCTTTACAAGAGCAACAAAGAGAACATACAAAATACTAGCTGATTCCACCCATCCGGCCCATAACTGGCTCTCACAACTTGCATCTGGAAGGAGGTACCACAGCTTCCAATGTAGGACTACCAGACTCAGGAACAGTTGATATCCTACAGCTGTGAGACTTATTAACTTGGACACTAGCCATAATACCTGATACATTGAAGCCTCTTTATTCTTTTTATCTTGCTGCTCTGAGCAATTACCGCCAGTATTACTATTACATAAATAATATGATGGCTATACTGAGTCACATGTAAGGTTAACAAGTACAGTACAGTAACTAAACAGCTGCTATTCACAAGTCTCTATTTATTCTCTGTTTTAATGGTGAAGGGGTTTGGTGGTACATATTTACTTATTATCATTGGATAATGGGAATTGAGTGTGTTTTTGTAATGTGAACTACCTCTTGCATGTATTGTTATTTACTTTCTTATGTTATTCTCTGATACTGCTGTATCTATGTTATTTGCACTGCATTTCTATCATGAGCTGACATTTATCATTTTGTTTAGGCTGCACTTGTGTGGTCCTAAATGACAATAAAGCTTCTTTGATTCTTTTTAAATCTTTGAATCTTTGTTACATGTTGATGCTGTCAAAAGTCTCTATCCAAGCCTCCCAGAACTCTTAAGACTAGGCATCAGAGACGCCCTTTATTACATCTACTCTTTACACCTCCACAATGATACCAACATCAACATTTCACCAAGAGTAAACCATTCCCAAGTCTGGTAGGCCTAACTCAGGAGCCATGATAGTGGATATAACCAGGGCCCTTAATACTCTCTCTTCCAGCATTGATGTTTATAATATAATTATGGTACATGTGGGGGTAAATGACCTGCCAGAAAAACCCTCAAGACCATGCAGAAAGATATGCTGGAGCTTACCACTCCTTGTCTAGTTTATCACTCTAGTGCAAGTCACCTTTTCTGATGGAGTCCTCCCTCCACCTAGAATGATGCGTAGATACAAGAAAAGATAACTGAGTTCAAAAATTGGCTAATTGGACAGTTTATTTTGGTAATTGGCTAAGTTGTTGGTGCCATTCCAATAGGATCCAGCACACATCACCCTGGGTTGAAGTGATCAGCAGGTCAATGTGTTTTCAAAAGACATTCTACATCTTTCATTCAACAGCTTCCACATACAGCCCAAATCTTTTTTCTGTCCTATTGTGGCTTTTTAGGTAGAGTTCTCTAATAAACATCCAGACCTATTAAATGTCTCCAGTCCCAATCAGTATAATATTAAAGTGTCTCTACTCAATGCCAGGAATCTTAACAATAAACTGCCTGACATTGAGCGGTTCTGCATTTGGAACGTGTTTACGTATGCATTGTTGCAGAGACATGGTTCAGAATTTCAGAGAATACCCCTTTTGTGCCTTCCCTGCCTTCTGACCCACTAGTAATGGCGGTCAAGTGTTTGTCTACATCAGGGAAAATATCCCTTCTGTAAGAATAACCCTTTTAAATGAAAAGGAAAATAAACACACGTATAAGTGATATTGCTGACCGTGGTTATCAATAGTATTATTGATATTACTATGTCTGTATTGTTGATGCCATTGAGTATTGGATGCATAGTGGCTTTGTTATTGTGTATTGACTGTATTTATTAATTCTTCCTTTATATATGGCTCTGTATTAATTTTACTATTTCCTGGTATATCATGTAATGGCATGTAACAAAAAAATACTGAAAATAGAGAACATGAAGCCATAACATTTAAAAGATGTGCTGCAGCTTCAACAACAATTATGCAATTAAGGTTTGTTTTCCTAGCAAAGAGGTCTCTGAAATGTTCAGAAACAGATGCACCAAATGAGTTTGAAACACAGGACCTTATTTGCTAAACATCTTCCTAACATAAGGTTGGGAGGGTGGCCTAATGGTTAAGGTGTTTGCCTTACAAACACAAGGTGCAGGGTTTGAGTCTCACAAGGGATAATTGGCTAGGCTTAAAATGACCCACAAGGGCAGTTAGCCTAGTACTAATCTATGAACCTATGAATCTAAATCGAGTATCCTATCTTCTGCACAGCCCAAAACATGCTATCAGCACATAAAACCACTGAGCCTGATATATAAACCTAGGTAATATTCTACATCTTGGATGTTAAGGTGTCAAGAGGTCAGAAATGAGTGATAAATTCACAGGATGTAAAGAAACTATCCTCTGCAATTCCCTTATCATTCCAGATGTGTTGTTAATCAAAGCAATAGTGCACTGTAGTAAGATAAACAGCTAAGTCAAATCCTGGAAATCATCAACTGGAGAGAAAGAACAAAGACATTTCCAAACCCTGTTTGTCCTAAAAAGGATATACTGCAATGGAACTGAACTCAGGCAGTCATTTTAAGTCAGTTATTTTGGAGACATTCTGTTTAGACTTTGGAGCAGTCAAGTCAAAGAGTTTTAGTCAGGCAGAGCCAGACTTTGAGAACAGTCAGAGACTTTAGACTTTTGCAGACATTCATATTTCATTTATGCTTCTTGCTGCAGCCATACTTAGATTGTTTGCTGCCAGCTATGAAGCAGAACAACACTGAAAGGCCCCTGCTGAAGGACTGACATAGCTTTCTACATTCTGGAAAAGGAACCAAAAATGGTGATGCTGCATCTTGCCAACTCTGGGACTAACAAATCTAAAAAGGTAGATCCATTCTCTGTGAGGGAAAGTGGTGGGTGCCAGACAGGGGCATTTAACTAGGATTCCTGCAACTGAATTGGACTTTAGCCCACAAGAGAAACCAGTATCAAAAGTGCAATGAATTATCATCAGTTTTGTGCATCTCACAAAGAGAGAACGGATAGAGAATGCAGAAATATTTCACAGTGCCTATTGAGGACCAAACGACTTTAAGACTGGACGCTGACTAACTGATATATTTTATGTCTTATCATACTGCCAGGAACTTCTGTAAACAATATGACATTTTCTTCTGACTTTCATTGCTATACAGCAAGTTCCTTTTCATTGATTGATGCCTTTTAGAAATTTGGTTAATAATTTATTTTTAATGTGCTAATAAATTCCATTTTTATACAAAATTCTACTTGGTGCATGTTAGCTGTTTTAATTTTTGCTTGACTGTAACCTAGAACTATAGGATTTAGAAAGGGTATCAAATAAATGTTGAGCCAGCATATTCTCACACATAAACAAATGCATTGCTTATAATATAAAGTATTACATTACAACCTATTCTGTAATTTCAAAATGGATATCCAGGGACCCCTATCCTCTTTCTCGGTTAGCTTATTGAGGAAGAGCTCACATTAGAGAAATCTAATCTCCATCTTACAGTCTGCTATCTATCACCTTCCATGGCTCCACATGAACATGATATATTCCTGGCATTCTTTGAGGATTGAAAGAATTGATAAGACTGTAGCATACTAGAATTAACTGGAAACAACTGAAATGAGACTGGAATGAAAGTCTTTATCTGTTAATTACCCAAACTTGTGCTGAAGAGATGCCAGCCTCTCCTTTATGGGCCAAGGCTTTTTGTACTTTTCAGAATAAATTCTGCACATACTGTAATTTGGTTAAGAATGCTTTATTAGATGTTAACACTATCCAAATACTGCCTCTAGTAACAGTGCTTATAAACAATCACAGTCTGTAGAAATTCTGGAATCCTGGATAACAGTAACGGTGCTGATAAATATCCAAAACTTCTGCACACATATTCTGATTCTCCTGAATAATATCAACTGAAACAAGTCTTTCCCTCCGGAATACTTTGGATATTTGACCTGACTTCTGTACTCAGACTCGAGTGTCTGAACTGTAAAGACCTTTTACATATCAGTCCAAAAACTAACTTACCTGACTCAACTGAACATGTCTGAAGTATATCCTAATAATACCAAAACCCTGCAATGTTTACATGCCTCTTTAGCCTTAGTTTCTAAGACTTGTTTTGCATGTGCCTGACAGTCTGTTCTTTATCTAGCATTCTATTGCAAGTGCACACATCTTTCCCTTGAGAAAGGAACATTTCTGTAGCTCTCCCTGAGAACTGTTATTTCTGAAAGTCTCATGCTTAGCCAAGATTATCTTTTCCTTTCTACTGCACTGTCTTTCCCTGAAATTGAATGCATACATGAAAACAGAAGTCTAACTATATATTTTCAGGCCTGTTATTTTAACTCCATAATGAAACCCTCACTAAAATACAAAATGTAATGGCAAACATACTGGATAGCACATTTGTAGCTATTTTCTCCCTGAGACTACTATCCCTTCTTATACCTTTCCTAGGTCAGTCCATCCTTCCATTGGTCCAGACAATATGATGGGTTGCCAAATAAACAGTGCTAAACATGTGCTTATTGAACCCTCCGCAGATTGTTAAACCTAAGCCTTGCTACAGGCTATGTCCTCGAATCTTGTCGTACTGTTGTAGTAATGCTCCTCCACAAGGGCAGATGCACTACTGACCCAGAGAACTTTGTGCTCATCAGTATTACAAATCTTATCTGTAAAGCCATGGAACACTTCATTGCTTACATCATAAAGCATGACATCAAAAACCTGATCAAGCTAGATGGACTGAAATTTAGCTTTGTAAAGGATAGGTCTTGCCTGATGAATCTTGTCAGTTTCTTCTAGAAGGTCTCTCAGGTGTTTCCCAGTGGTTACACCATCCATGCTACCTACATCAATTGGGCTAAGGGATTTAATACCATATCGCATGATGGAATTGCTTAATCATAAATCCATATGTAGTAAGATGTATAGCCAATGGGTTTAAGGACACGTTGCACATTGACAAATGGATGATGCCTCCACAGATAGAACGTGATGAGTAGTGTTCCCAGGGATCTGTGTTGGTTCCCCTTCTGTTTGGCATTTATTTTTCAGATTTACTAACAGATTTCTGGTTAACAAAGCTTGTTAATGTCTGCAAGCTAAGTGTAGTTGTCAAATTCTCTTTGAATACATATACCCTCCAAAATAAAGTAATAAAAGTCAATTTCTGGTGCAAAGTAAAAGGGCTTAGGTTAAATGCAAAGAAATGCAACAACATCTCCTTTGGGAAACAGAAACACTCTACATCCCATTACACTGAGAGCACTCCTTTACCATAAAAATCAGTGATCAGAGATTATGGTACATTATTTATTTATTTATTATATTTTACATTTGTTGACCGGGATAGTCCGACTGGATACATGTCCATTTTGAGCGGAGGCCCGGGGAGAAAAGCTCCTCACAATAATGTGATATATACAATACAACAGACAGCCAGTTTATAGAATACATGAGTCACACTATTTATACATATTTTTAAATCAGAAAAAAAAACACTGTACAAGTGTAGGACAGAAGAAAGAATTAAAACAAATCTTACTGTAAAGAGGTAGGTAGGAAAGAGCAGATCATGCGGTAAAAGGTAAGTGATGGCAGGAAGATGTGAGGGGAAGAGGAGGTTTGATAGGAAAATAGGGAGGGAAGAAGAGATAAATAGTAAGCTGATAAAGGGATGGTGAGAGAGGTGTGAAGAGACAAAGATGAGTACTAGGTTAAAGGGGGGAGGTTACAGGGGCAAGTAGTCAGGTGGGTAAGGTAGTGTTTAAGAGAGATTTTGAAAGTAGGAGTCTGGGATAGGCTTTTTAGAGTCAAGGGAAGCCTGTTCCAGAGGATGGCTGGAGAGTAGCTATATAAGTTTTGTCCTACACTTTTGTTAGGTTGTTAGGTCAACACTGGTTGATAACTTTCTCTTCTTTGACCATCATATGGTAACTGTAGTTGGGAAATCCTCAATTCTACAACTAAATGCCAAGGGCATTTCTTTTAAAACTAAAGAAGTCATTGACTATGCCCCATTTGGACCTATTAATGAATATGCACCATTTTGCACGTCTCTGGCTGGACATATTAATAAAAAAACACAGAGGTTCTTAAAAAAGCATTTCTGGTCTCAAAACCTTAGTTACCAAAAGAAACTGGATTCCTTATCTTTGTACTCACCTTCATACAAACTCCCGAGGGGAGACCTCTGCCTAGCTTATAGTAACCTCAGAAATCCAGATATTCTCCACCTCCTTTTCCTTGACTTGTGAAATTGTGCTGCCAACACCAGAACCAGAGATCTAAATCATCATCAAGAAATAAATAAAAATAGATGGAGAGATAGGTTCATTACTCAGCACTTCTTCTTGTTCTGGAATACACTCCCCCTGCATGTCAATGAGTTGTATTGCCTGCTATCCTTTAAACATAGCTTGGACACTTGTATGGGTGCCCTTAAATTTACACCAAGCATCACAAGCATCTCCCTCATTATAAAATGGTAGAGTCTGATGATGGATACTGTCAGGGTGTGCATGGCCTATGACCTGACCTGCCTTGTACATACTATGATCTTATATACTAACACAGAAAACCCACTGAGGTGTATCATGAGGCTTAACTCTACTCATTGACAGTCCCAAACATTACAGTTAAATCTTTCAAGCATCCTCGGTGTTGTAGAACACCCTTGAATTTTGCCCTGTCCATAGTAACATTTTTGATTTTTTGGTAAATCACATGTCATTACAGCTATTTAGTAATCAAGAATTAGTGTGTCAGCCTTCTCATTCTTCAGAAAATAAATATTCATATAAAACTGTTGCTCTTTTAACTTTCTAAGTGAATCTGAATACAATTTAAACATTGTCCCACATTATTTTGGCTCTGCCTCTGATTCAAAAGGAAAGAAGTTGAGAGCTGTCAAGAAAGGAAGGTGCCACACTTGCAGTTCTTCAGCTTTAGATTCTAAGTATCTGTGGCAGCTTAAAAGCTACAAATGGGCTATTCTACATGAAAATAAGAATTGAGGCCTTCTGTTTTTTTTCCTTCTGGCTATAGCAAACTATAAGCAGAAAGTTCACTATTCCCTTCAGTTGGAGTGTCAGTACTGTGATTTCCCTTCCCAGTGTCACTATAATTGGTGGTGGCTGTGATCAATGCAGGTTGATATTAATGGAAAATATGCACATCTGTAAACATTTATTATTATTATTACTATTATTATTGTTATTATTATTATTATTATTGTTTTTTTATTATTGCTACTATTATTATGATAATTGGGTAGTTGATGTGATGAGCCTCCACTGCACCAGTAATCAAGGAGCCTCAATCCTTACCACTGGCACCTGTGAGGGGAGGGGACGTCCACTGGAAGGATAACAAGTACACACTCAGTATTTCTAGATGCATCTCTCTGCATCAAACGCAATTTCCCTTAAGGGCACACAGAGACCACAGTCAGTCTGAGGCTGGTTTCCCTTTCTCCAGATCCTGAATAAGACTCCCCACTGGCACTATAGATTTGAGATCTCAGCTGAGTGACCAAGCAATGGCCTCCTGCACCATCTCTATCTAACCAGTGCTTTGTGTTTCTGCCCAAGTAGGTGATACACATACTCTTTGAGGTTTGATTTACACATGCACACACCTGGGAAAAGCTGGGAAAGATTTCCTAGCTGTACCCCTTTCTGCTGAGACTATAATGTAGTTTTCACTGCCACCAGCAACTCCTTATCAACTACTTTAGGGCCATTAACAAAGGGTGTCCAATCGTACTGTGTAATAAATGGTAGTTTGACTAAGAGCAAGGCTATTAGGAGTGGCCCACACAGTGTCACCAAATAAATATGCAAGTACTCTCAAAACTTAAAAAATCTCTACACAGATCAGCCACAATGAAAGGCTTAAATATATTTAATAATAAATAATAAAAGAACAAGAGAATACTAAATATATATTCACAGTGATATCAGAGTTCAAAGCCACAGGAAATATTTAAAATAACATTGAATTACAGGCTCACACAAATAAAGAAAAACAGCTAAACTAAGCTTCACTATATTCCTGACTGTATCTAAGAGAGTTATACTGTTCCCTCGAAACTTAATTCATTAGAGTAAGGCAGATGTGGTGAATGGTTCCTGTTGTCAGGTCCAAGAAAGAATACAGAATGTGCTGTCTCACTGAGAGACTTCTCAAAATAATATCTAAAATATTACTGCTGGGATAGCTTGCAGAACTACATGATTTCTCGTCATCTGACTTCTAGTTCCCAGGCAACACCCCCACTGCTGGCAGCTGGTAGCATTTAGCATCTACCTGTAAAAATATATAGACAAGGGCTTTTGCTCAGATCTTTTGCAGGTGCTGGAAGTCATAAAACAGTTGCATTCCTTCATGCTTCTAAAGGAGCAATTAGTTCACCTCAGAGACAATACAGAAAACTTCTTAGTATATACTTTGGGTCTCTAGCTGCATTGGAATATCTTTATGGTCTAGCCTATGAAGTAATATAATTTTAGTTATTTTTCTAAAGTTTGCTGGACTGAGGTTAACCCTCCAGTTTCCTCTGTTAATATATACATTTAAACATTTACAATAATGCATTTATATTTCTCTTCAAGCAGGGCCCCCTGTGTATACATTTTAAGCACAATTACTTTACAAATATGCTTTCAACTCAAACATCTGTACAAAGCAGTTTGATATACACATGATATACAGTTCTAATACATTTGAAACACACATTACCTACAATTCTAATACATTTGAAACACAAGTATCTTATATGGCATACAGTTGTAATACATTTGTAACACAAGCATCTTGTATAAATTAGTTTGATATTCTCGAATGCCATACAGTTATTTACAAAATTCCAGCAAGCTGTGCTGGCAGTACCTCCATTTGTCATACTTCTTCCCCCCATTGAATACTCAAGCTAGATTTTCAAGTGACCTTTGAGAAATGTTGCTTGAGAGGGATGAGCCTATCTAGAAATACATTACCCACCACCCTGTCTTGAGATCCCAGTTGCCTTGGCATTGCTGACCCCAGTACAGTGCTGCACTGTGATATTATATGCCTATAACTGTAGGCTCCATCATAGTAACTTGGGATTTTGCTGGCTGGCTTGCTGTAGCCATAGATCCCCCTCAGACTTCTCCTGCCTTCTACTGCAGATAGTTACCACAAAGGCCTATCATGGTAAGGTTTCATCATGTTAACATGGTAGAGTTTTGCCCCTGCCTCCTGCCTAGCAGTTCTACCAGGTAGTTAACAGCAGTGACCTTCCTTACCACTTTGAAGGGTCTCTCCCAGCTGCCTGCACCTTGTTGTGTCTGACAGGAATGAGAACCATAACCTGCTGCCCTACAGCATACTCTCTGGCTTAAGCATTCCTGTCATGCCAGACCTTTTTCTGCTGTTTGGTTTCTGACAGGTTCCCCTGGGCCAAGCCCATGAGTTATTTGATCCTTGTCCTGAGGTTTAGGACATATGCCACAACAGACTCATTGTGGAATCCACATTTACCCTACCACTCATCGCAAATCAAATCCAGAGGTCCCCTAACTCTATGCCCATACAGCAACTCAAAGGGTGAAACACCCATGGGTTCCAGGGGCACGTCTCTGTAAGCAAAAAACAGGTGGGGCAATTATTTGTCCCACTCCCTCTTAAACTGATCTGCAAATGCCCATAACATGGTCTTTAGTGTAGAGTTTAACCTCTCCACCAGACCATTAGTCTGGGGGTGGTAGGGGGTGGACTTTAGGTGCTTCACCCCACATGCTTCCACAGACAAGCCAGCAGGTCTGACATGAAATTGGCACCTCTGTCAGTCAGTATTTCTTTTGGGAGACCTACCTTGCTGAAAATCTCAAACAAAGCATTTGCCACATTTTCTGCCTCAACGGAGGACAGAGCCACCACCTCAGGATATCTGGTAGCATAATCGACTACCAGTAGGATATACTTCTTTCCTGTGGAAATTGGGATATTCAGAGGCCCCACAATATATCACAGGCAAAGGCATCAAAGGAACTTTGAACTTGTCTCCTGCTCTGCCTACCTTTTGGCACTGCTATACTGCAGTACTCTGTTACATCCCTGGAAATCCCAGGAAAATAAAAGTTATACATAATATGTCTCTTGGTATGCTTTATGCCCATATGTCTTGCAAGGAAATATCATAGGCTATGGCTAGAAGTGCCAGATGGTAGGCTGTGGGCACTACCAACTGCTGTATTCTCAAACCCTCTAGCCCTCCCTCAGAGGTCCACTCAGTATACAGTAACCCTTTGTCCCAGTATACAGATTCCTCCTTTCCCTGAGAATCAGGTGCCTCCCTAGCTTCCTCCCTCAACTTTTGTCATGTAGAGTCTGAGAATTCAGACTGAGTCAACTCTCTATTTGCAACCCTTCCCAGCTCCCCTTCCACAGGACATCTGGCATCCTCTGACAGTGGTTCCTCACTGTCAGCCTGGGGTACTACTACTCTCCTTGCAGTCACTCTGCCCATGGGAACATCAGTACCCACAAGCAGCTGTGGCTCACCTTCAGTTTCACTGCTACAGGGTAGCTCCCTCCCTGATGTAGCCACCTCGCCAGTCCTGACTTCAAGTGTGAAGTCTGTCTGGGTGCCCTCCAGGCTACCAGACCAACATGCCTGTCTCAAAGCCTGACTGCATGCAACTGCATGCATGCAAGGCACCACTTTATCAAAATCATTCCCTATCATGACATCTGCAGGGATATCCTCAAACACACCTACTTGTTTGCTTCCTTTTCCACCCTCTCGGTCCAGGTGATCACTAGCCAAAGGTATTTGGAACGGGGTCCCTCCTAAAGCTCTGACTGGAGTAGACTGCCCAAGCAAGTAGTGCTGCTCTTTACCATTTCAGGTTTCACAATAGTTAGGTCAGAGGCTGTCTCTCTCTTAGCAGTGGCCTGTTTCCATCTACTAAGATAGGATATAACTTATTGTGGTAGTTTTGTACCCTTGTTGTCTCCAGACAGCTTACAGCTGGCATTCTGTTATTCTCATTTTCTAGCTCCCCCACCTATTATTCCACACCTTACCTCCATGGAGATCTGTATGCTATATGGCCCCACTGGTTACATATAAAACATTTAACCCTTGACCCTGACTATGTACCTGACCTAGTGGCTTCCCCTGTTACTGGTGGGCTCTGTTGGGGTTGTTTAGGCTGCCCACCATGGGTTCTCTTAGACCATGTGTAGAACTGAGTATCCCTTTCCTGAGCAATGATGCCCTGCTTGCTAGGTATAGGTGTCCTTTTTTCCCCAACTCATCCATGGTATGGCATTCCCTATCTGCCAACCAAATTCTCATGTCCTCAGGCAAAGGGCTAAGGGCTTTTTCCTTGACCAAAACATCTGCTAGCCCTTCAAAAGTGGTGACCTGACATCCAGCTATGAAAATAAGTGCTTAATCCAGCAACATAATCACACAAACGTTCACCTGCCTTGCATTTATGCCAACAAAACTTTTTCTATATGCTTCAGGTGTTAACTTAAAACACTCTATTACACAATTTTTAACTGTATTATAATTTAAGCAATCAGTATCAGACAATTTAGAAACAGCAGTTACAACTTTACCGTGATGTAAGGGGGTCTGGAACCGTACCTAGAGGCCTTAATCAACATTATACTGCTTACGTACCCTTTCAAACATATGAATAAAATTATCAAAATTATCACCCTCTGTAAATTTTGGAAGAAAGTTATTGACCATTATTGCTTCTGGGGTTTGGCTATTCCCTTCCCCTTTACTTCAATGACCCTGGTGAAGAGTCAGCATCTCCTTTTCATGTTGCCTCTGCTTCTCATTTTCTTCAGCTTCCAGATGTCTCAGTCTCTCTGCGGATTCTAATTCCATCTGTTTCTCCTTTTCTTCAACCTCCAAATGCCACAGTCTATCTGCTGATTCCTGTTCCAAACATTTGGCCTCCAGTTCAATTCTCTTTAACTCCAGATGGATTTTTACTTCCTCTGAAGCAAAGTTGATCTGTTCATTTTCTGAGGGTTGTACATCCCCAAGCCCAGTCTGATTATCCTCCTGGTTTCTGGTCTGTGATGCAGCTCTGATTAAGGCATCAATTATTTCTCTTTTAGTCAGGTTGGCATGCCCCAGTCCTTTGCCTTGGCACATCTCAGCCAAGTGGTTTCTTGTCAGCCTGCCACAAGCCCCTGCTGACGTCCTAAGTAGGGGATTAGTGACCACTTACTTACATACCTTATCAAGCACAAAGTGGACAACCCCCACCAGACCACCTTTAAAACCAGCAGAAATAATAAAAACTTCAATTCCACCAATTTTCAAAATGAACTTAAAGCTTGCAATTGGTCAGTCCTAAAGCACCTTTCACAGGACGATGCAGTAGCATACCCTTTCACTGGACGATGCGGTAGCGTACCCTTTCACTGGACGATGCGGTAACATACTTTAATTCCATATTCCTTACTATTCTTGATTCTCATGCTCCTGCTCGCTCCATTAGAACCAAAACAAAAACTGCCCCACGGCTCTCAAAAGAGACCAAATCTAAAATCATAGCTAGAAATAAGGCATGGGACAAATGGCGTGCCACAAAAGACCCACTAGATCAACTCAGATACCGACAGCTAAGGAATCACACAAAAAAATGTATTACACTAGACAAAAAAACTTCTACTGCCATCTTCAACAAAAACGGGCAGGAATAAACACACTTCTTCACCCAGGACAGTCCTCCACTCCTACCCTGTCAGCTTCTAACCATAAATCCCCAGAGGATATTGCAAATACCTTCACTAGTTTCTTCACAAAGACTCTCCAATCCCTAGCCAGCCAACTGGCACCCAGCTGCTCCAACCCAAATTCTGCCACAGCCAATACCCCACTCTCCTTTAGCTAATACCCCACTCTCCTTTAGCTAATACCCCACTCTCCTTTAGCTAATACCCCCACTCTCCTTTAGCTAATACCCCCACTCTCCTTTAGCTTTCAGCCTGTTTCTACATCATTTATCAGATCTCTAACTAAGAAATTAAAACCAACTACTCTAGCAGCAGATCGCCTCCCACCAGAGTATCTGCAAAAAGCAACAAATGCCATAGCATACCTCATCTCCATCATAATCACAAAACCTTATCTAAAGCCACCATCCCCTCCATTTGGAAAATATCTCATGTAATACCACTCGATAAAGGAGTCAACTCCTTTGAACTGTCAAACTTTAGACCCATAGATATTCTGTCACCATTGGCTAAAATTATGGAGAAGTGTGTCCATAAACAACTTATGCATTATCTTACCCAGAATAAGCTGTTGGCTAACTCTCAGGATGCTTTTAGGTCACACTACAGTACCAGATCAGCCCTCCTATCCTTATCTAACACCATATTCCATAACCAAAATAATTGCAAGCTTTCCTCAGCCCTCTTTTTAGATCTCTTCAAGGCCTTTGATATGGGTCAATCATCAAATACTCATGCACACCCTTAAGGCATTCTCACTAAATAGCCATGCACGTCAGTGGCTCCAGTCCTACCTGTGTAGTAGACAACAACCCATCCTATGGCAAGACAAACTATCAGTACATCTACTCATCACCCTTGGTGTCCCCCAGGGCTCCATAATAGGACCCCTTCTTTTCTCTCTCTTTATTAATGACCATCCTACTGTCATCTCAAATGCTACCTGTATCCAATATACGGATGGCTCCACCTTGATTTGTTAAGCCACCTCCCCGACAGATTTAATAACATTAACCCAGAATACTTTCAATATAGTTGAAAACTGGCTCTCTAACCATCAGCTGATATTAAACCCTAACAAAACAAAGTTGCTTTTTTTCTCCTCCACTTGCAAGTCTATCTCACTACTCTTTACCATAAAATCTAATAATCTCCTCAGATGTGCAAACCAAATTCTTACGAATTGCAATAAACAATACCCTTAAATTTGATATCCATGTCAATCAAACTATCAAAATCATTAACAAAAAAACTTGGCTCCCTCTATAAGATCAAACATTTCCTTACTCCATTTGCTAGGACTGCTATTGCTTGTTCCCATCTACTGTCCACTCTTCTCTATGCCTCCCTTCTACTCACTAATTTGAACAAATTTGCTCTTGCAAACTCTCCAGCTGTTATAACCATATTGCTAGATTTGCAACAGGCATGGCCTATAGGACCTATCACTTTCACAATATAAATCTTCTAGGGTGGCTAGAATGGCCTAGCCTACTTCAGTACAACCAGCTTATAACTGCCCATAAAGTTCTCAACCACCCTGATAATACACCTGCACTTAAAAATATCATTAACCCTTACAGCAACCTGAGGTCACTTCTTTCTTCTAATAAACTACTGGTTCAACCATCCAAAATCAACAACTCTGCTGGGGACTCTCTGCTTGCTAACTGTGTTGGCAAAACTTAAAACTCTCTTCCTGCTGATCTTACTCTTGAACCCTCTGTTACTTAGTTCAAAAAAAGCCTCAAGCTATACTTTAAAACTCACTGGCTATGTTGTTGTTCAAAACCTGACTAGATCCTCCTCTATAGTCTGTAATCATGTTACATTGCCTAGTCAATTTATCAACACTTTTAAAAATGTATGATTGTATCTGCTTGCTCAACTGGAGCCTGTATACTGTGTGTAACTTGTAATCATTTTGTGATTTTTACTGTATGTTTTACATTGGAGCTTTTCTCCCTGGGCTTCTGCTGAAAATGGACATGTATCCAGTCGGTCTATTCCAGTCAACAAATGTAAAATAAAATAAATAAATGCATTTGTTTGCTCTCCCTGACTAAGCTAACAAAAGATAAAACTATTGTAATATGAAACTCTTGAATGTCTACCATGTGGCTGCTTGAGAGTACAAACACCTTTAGTGACCACTATTTACAGGCTACAGAAGTTCAGTATCCACACCACTGAATCCCAGTATGTGATGTGGTGATCCCACCACTGTCAGCCAATTAATATGTGATGTGGATATCCCACCACTGCCCACCAATTAATATGTGATGACCCACCACTGCCAACCAGTAGTTAAGGAGCCTCAATCCTCACCATGGCAATATTGGGGGATGTTCACTGGGAGGATAATAAGTACACACAGAGTATTTGCAGATGCAGCTCTCTGCATCAAGTGATATTTTCCATAAGAGCACACAGAGACCACATTCAGTCTGGGGCTGGATCTACTTTTTCCACATCCCCAATAAGAGTTCCCACTAGCACAGCTATAGAGTTGAGATTTCAGCTGAGTGACCAAGCCAAGACCTCCTGCACCCTTTCTGTCTAACCAGTGCCTTGTGTACCTACCCAAGTAGCTGACACACATACTCTTTGAGGTTTGATTTACAAACACACACCTGGGAAAAGGTGACACAGGTTTGCTAGCTATGCCCCCTTCTGTCTAGACTATAAGGTAGTTACCACTGCCACCAGTCACTACTTATCAGGGACTTTACAGCCCTTAACATAGGGTGTCCAATTTTACTGTGTAATATTAATGCTAATACAAATGGTAGGTTGACCAAGAGTAAGGCTATTAGGTGTGGCCCACACAGTTTCACCAAATAAATATGCAAGTACTCTCAAAACTTAAATATCTCTAGACAGGTCAGCCACAATGAAAGGTTTAAATATATTTAATAAATAAAAGAACAAGATAATACTAAATATATATTCACAGTGACAGAGTTCAAAACCACAGGAAATATTTAAAATAACATTGCATTACAGGCTCACACAAATAAAGAAAAACTTCTAAACTAAGCTTCACTATATTCCTGACTGTATCTAAGAGAGTTATATTGTTCCCTACCAACTTACTTCATTAAAGCAAAGCAGATATGGTGAATGGTTCTTGTAGAGAGGTCAAAGACAGAATACAGAATGCTCTGTCTCACTGAGAGAATTCCCAAAATAATAGCTAAAATATTACTGTTGATATAGCTTGAAGAATTACATAATTTCTCTTTATCTGACTTCTGGTTCCCAGGGCAAAACCCCCATTGATGGCAGCTAGTAGCAATTAGCATCTACCTGTAAAAATACATAGACAAGAGCTTTTGCTCAGATTTTTGGCAGGTGCTGGAAGTCATAAAACAATCGTGTTCCTTCATGCTTCCAAAGTAGCAAATAGTTCACCCCAGAGACAATACATAAAGCTTCCTAGTACAGACTTCGTGTCTCTAGCTGCAATGAAACATCTTTATGACCTAGCCTAAAAAGTAACGCAATTTTGAGATATGTTTTTAAAGCTTGCTAGACTGAGGTTAACCCTCCATTTTCCTCTGTTAACATATACATTTAAACAGTCACAATAGTGCATATACATTTCTGTTCTCTTCCAGTAGGGTCCATTGTGTATACATTTTAAGCACAAGCACTTTACAAATACCTTTTCAAGACAAACATCTGTACAAAACAGTTTGATATACACATGACATACAGTTCTACCACATTTGTAACAGAAGCATCTTATATGACATACAGTCCTAATATATTTGTAAGACAAACATCTTGTATAAATTAGTTTAATATTCACAAATGACGTATACTTATTTACAAAATTCCAGCTAGCTGAGCTGACATTACCTCCTTTTGTCTCTGCTGATACAGAGTTTTGCAAGATTTGACATGGGCAGAATAGGAACTGTAGTGTTTTTAATGATTATTGAAGACAGTAATGGCTATTCACTGAAAACATGTTCAAAATCAGCAAAATTAAATGGGTGATTTTACTTTAATGATTATATCTTTGTTGTGCTGTGAAAAACAACTAGCAATGTGTGAGTGAGTACCTTAAATTTGCAAAGGTACTTACAGATATGCACTGAGGGTGGTGAGGACAGTCAGTTCAAAGAGGTTCTTTAAAAAATATAATCAATGCTTGTAGCTAAAGTGAGAGTAACACTGTTTTAGTCATTAGACATGATGAATTTATCATATGTTAGGAGTCTGTAGGGGGGAAATATGACCAAGGAATGGAGCATTTCAGGTGTCTTACAACACATAGGTCATGGTTGTATGGTGGATAAAGAGTAGAGAATGAGAGGCTATTTTTTAATGTAAGTTTAAATTGTGGTTTATTTTGTGTTTGTTATTGTACATTGCAAGTACAATTTATTTATTTATTTACTTGTTCAGGGTGGAGCTATGTTACTTGTTCTAAGAGAGTTTGGTTATGTCCTTTTTGTCAAATTGTATTTGTTAGAATGTTGCTCTGAATGATAATTCTTAGTGTGAATGTTGCAATGAAGTTGTGTCAGCTAGCTGAATATGGTTGCCGTATTTCTTGAACACTTGTAGAGTTAGAGACTGCAGGGCAAGAGATGGGTGTATGGTTTTATATAAAGACTGAGGATTTTGTTTGTTTTTCATTTTTGTTTTTTCCCCTTTATGTAGTAGAATAATCTGTCTAATGTGAAGTGATAAATATATATCCATTCTATGTTTTATTTATGTATATATATGTCTTCTCAGTTCAAGCCTGATGCACACAGTTTTGTTTAGACTGCACTTGTGTAGGCTAAATAACAATAAAGTTTACTTTGACTTTGAGTTTGACCTTTAAGGCTAGAGGTAAAGATAGGTTTAGGGATATGTTTAGGCTGAGGATTATAGGGTATATGGAATGCTGTATGCAGTACGCAGAATGTGAATATTGCCTCTTATAGGAAATAATATGAAAAATCATGTGCATTGTTGTATCTTGTGCATTTTCAATGAATGTGTGCATTTTCAATGTTTTGTTTATCTAGAAAGTCATAGGGGAAGCTTTAACTATGTATGAATTTTTAAACCTGATTTTTATTGTTTCTTTTTTCCAAGTCTTGGCTACTCAGACACAAAAGTAGCTTATTTGATACTGGTGTTTAATTTTTCCAGATACAATACTATGTTGTTATTATTACTATTATTATTATTATTATTATTATTTTTCTCTTTCTGCTGTCCTGGTAGTTCCATTACTATTGTACATCTTAACATTTCATCATTTCTGAATTTAATTGCCCAAATTAGATAAATTCTTATCAATCTGTAGTACACACTGACGGTACTTTTAATGCTGCTAATTTTTCATTGTAGGGTTTATTCCTCAGTGAAAATATCTTCTCGAAATTCTGAAATCTCGAATTTTAGCATTTCAAAACTATGAAGCCGAACCATTCACAATCCCAAAACTCACAATCACGAATCATACAATCACGAACATACGTGCATCATACACCACATAACACACACACCATTCTACCCACAGCACACAAACTGCACAAACCTACACTACATCTAAGCAGGAGGGCAAACCCTTTTGCACCACCCTACTTATATATACCAACTCTGAGATTGCACATAACGGAAAAAAAAAAAAATCACACCACGGCATTCTACACTCACTTGCACACAATACACATCACACATACACAAACACCAACAAATCTAACACTCACACTCATACTTACACCTCCCTACCCTTACCCACTCATACAATGTACAAAAACACACACATACACTCACTCACCTTCAATTCCAAACTCCATACCAGCCAAACACTTCACGTAACTTACCGGAAATGCATGTGTGGATTTGAGATATTCAAATTCACTCTTATGCATTTTCGGCATTCTGCATTTTCAGCTTCATGGTCTCGGAATGCTGAAATTCGAGATTTCAGAATTTTGAGATTATGAAGTGAAACCGTATGTATATATATATATATATATATATATATATATATATATATATATAGATATATCACCAAATTAAATATGTGCAAAACAAAGTCCCACATTTTAATATGGCACTAATGATTGACTTAAGCAGAGGAAAGAATATTTTCTTATTTCTTAATTTTATGGTCCTTGTAATCAATTTAAACACAGATGAACATTGTCTCATGATTACATTTGTAAGTTGCCAAAACATAATGTATTTGACACCACTACTCCCAGATCGTTAAATTCTCCTGCCTTTAATAATTTACTCCCATTAATAGAATATGGATAATTACCATCATTGTCCCCTACATGTAGAACAATGAAGTTCCTTGTGTTAAACCATATATTGTTAGCCTCTACCCATGATTGTAACTTCCTCAAATAATAAAAGCAGACAACAAAATTTTTTGAACACAAAGGTTCAAAGGACAGAGACAATACTGGAGAAGAAACAGACAGAGCAACTATTAAATTCTTCAGGTGTGGATGACCAGGTTATTTCAGCATTTTTAATTATACAGAAATAGATATAAAAGTACACATGTCTCGTTAGTTAAAAAAGGGTTTAAGTTTGTCTCCCCCAGTGTAAAACAGATGTTGTGGATGTCTTTATTGAATTAAAATTATTTACCAGAAAATTGAATTTACAAATTATGTTTAAAGACCAAAGGATAGATTCTGCAGTGGTTATGACACATTTTAACAAAAAGTACTTTTAATCCCTCTCTGCACCCCACCATTTCCAGTTTTGAGAGGATTTGTACTAATGTCATTTATGACACATTTAATGAACAGAAAAAGAGGTACTTCAGTATGTCTAGGGAGGAGGTGGCCCTTATGAAGGACTTAAGGGCTAATAACTCTTTACGGATTATGAAGTCAGATAAAGGGAGTGGGATAATGATAGCACAGAGGCCTGACTAGAGTAATCAGATCACCGCTCTTTTGAATGACACTAGTATTTTCCTATCAGTAACTGAAATGTCATTTCTAGTTACCACTTCATATTTACAACTGTTTCTGGAAGATTCACTTTTCCAAGGTGCTATTAATGAAGAAATTTATAACTTTCTGGTAAACAAACACCACCTTATTCCAATTGTCTTTGGTATTCCCAAAGTACATAAGAATATTTACAATCCACAATTTTGTTTTATTGTGGCTGCTCACAGCAGTTCTACTTAACCCCTGGGAGTCTTTTTTGATAGATTACTCAAGAATGCTTTGCCACCAATTAATTATTTATTAAAATACTCCTGGGATTTTTTAACCAAGATCAAACAAGAATTTTATAGCCCCACTTGTAGTTTTTCCACTATAGATGTGGTGGATTTGTTTATATCAACTCCACATAGAGAGGGCGTAGAATTGTTTCACACAGCCATATTTCAGCTTACAACCTTGAGCAGTACAGTAGTTAACTTTGTAACGCAAGTTCTGAAGGTAATTTTATACACCGATTTTATTACATTTGAAGAAGAATATTTTAGACAGGTGAAGGGTGTGGCTATGGGTGTAAGCTGTGCCCCTATTAATACTAACCTGGTTGTCTGGGCATGGAAAAAGCAACATTTTCATCTCAAGTTTTAAAGATCATTGGACCCCTCATTTGTGATACCTTGATGGTATTTTTATCCTGTGGAAAGATGGGGGACAAGTAAAGGAAGACTTCACTTCTGGTGCCTGTATTTTAAGTTTACACATGCACATTCCTACGGTTCTGTTAACTACCTGGACCTTACTATTTTAAAGAATGTTATAAATGGGAGCTTTAGTTTGAGAGTGTTTAGAAAACCAACATTTTTAAACAGTTATTTGGATTTTAAAAGCTGCCGTCCAAGACATACTAAGAAAAATATTTTAAAGACCAACTTGTACGTGCAGCCAGGATGAGTTCACATGTTTTGGCTTTTAAATTAGAACTTGGAACAAAAGCTTCAGGCTAGAGGCTACCTCCAAGATTTTCTTTTTAAAATAGGGAAAGAAGTTTTGGATGGGTGGGGTACAAAGTATAATGACCCTTTTTGGAGATGAAATAGGTGTTACAGCATTGACAATGTAAAGGGCTCCGAAGTCTTTTACAAACTCGATGAGGGCTCACTTTGGGGAAAGAAGCAGAGATATTAGAGATTGTGTTGAAAAACTGGGTTTTGTTCAGACATTGTTTGGACTTCATATTTTGAGAGAGAAACCCTTTATTTATAAAACCAGTCACAACCTAAAATATTTGGTTGAACATCCCAAAATAATTAATAGTACCACCTGTAAAGAGACCATGCATTGTGAGGCTTTTAAATATTCTAGGTTTATCCACTCAATAAAAGTTTTTTTGATTATACTGGTGGAGTTCTTATGATTCTATGTTCCAGGCTTGCTCATCCTTTGGTGGTATTAGTCTTCTTTATTTTGGTTCCTGGTCTGTTTGTTGGTGGGACTTACTTGTGAATGGAATCTTCCAATAAAACAATCACCTTGGGTATTGACCCCGTGGAGAACATTGGACTACTAACCCAGCTGATTCAAGAATTTTCTCAATGAGCAGCTGGGGGTATCTCTGGTGTGGCATCTTCACAACTGGGAGCCACCCAGGTGGGCTTGACATTGGCTCAGCCCACAGCAGTAAATATGAATGCAGAACAGACTGTGGATGTGCCCTCTGTACCAGTGAGGGCTAATAACAACTTTATCATTCAAGATTGGCTGAAACAGGATATAGTATTTAATGGGAACTCAGGCTCTATAGCTGAGGTCCGGACTTTCAGTCAATCACTTACGTGTCTAGAAAGGAAAATGATTAAATGTAGGAAATTGGAGCTGGAAAATTTATATTTTGTGGAGTGCATCAGGAGCAAGGTGGTGCCGAAAGGGCTAAGACGTTGAACATTTCCAACAGGGCTAATAGCTGATTCACCTATGCACAAAGAACTGCTGGATTTGTTTGATCGTCAGGGGTTTGAACTTATGGAAACTTTTATTAAGTTTAACAACAGATCTATTGAGACGCTGCAAGCAGAGATTGTTGAACTTGACAAAGTTCTGCACAATGATTTGTTGTTTGAGCCCTCTTTTCCAGCTTACAAGGATGTCTTTTTGACAACTAACAAAATCATTGCTGAGATTAAAACCCAAAAAGAAAACAAACTAAAAAGGGACAAAGAAGCCTACATTTCAGGCACTGCATATCCCAGACCTCCTAATCCCACTTCCAATGCTGTCAATCAATCTAATTCAGCCAATAGTGGTGATGAGGAAGGTGTAGATTTAACGGAGGAAGTGAACCAGTAATCTCCTTTAGGGCAGGACTTTACGTAGGAAAAGCATATACAACCCCCCTGAACATTTCTGTCTTAACATTGAAAAAAATTGTAAATTTGATTTCAGAGCTCTCTTGAGTCACCAAAGTGAATATAATTGTGACAATATGACTGAAGCTGAAAGGAAATTGCTTTCAGACATTTGTAAGGACAGGACAGTTAGTCATGAAACCCGATTGGGGGGGGGGGTAGTTGTTATGTGTAAACAAGACTATGTAGAAATGATGATTTTTTTATTGTTTGATGAAACTACCTATGAAGAGGTTTCACAGCATTTTGTTAACTTGTCCTCTTACAGGATAGATGTGGTTTTACAAGATCTTTGTGACCAAGGGCAATTGGACCCAGGTCAACCAGAATTTCTTGTTAATAAACATCCAAAAGTCCCTAGTATCTTCGGAATTCCAAAGATACATAAGAGTTACTATAACCCCCCTATGAGACCAATTGTGAGTGCAACTGGCTCAAAAATCCACACTTTGGGAAAATACATTGATTTTACTCTCAAAAATGTATTAAAAGGAGAAAAGCATATTTGCATAGATTCCTGGCATTTCCTGGATAAACTGAATGGTGTACTATTTCATGATAATGTGAGTATTTTGACAGTGGATGTTACTAACTTGTATAATGTTATTCCACATACTACCGGTCTGGAGTGGTTTGAGAAGTTTTTGTATGACAGTAAAATGTTCACTAATAGTGAAGTGGCAACATTAGTGACCCTTATGGAATTATTACTGAAAAGCAATTTTGTCTACTTTGAAGGGCATTATTTCCTACAGAAGACAGGCATCGCCATGGGGGCCTTTTGTGCTCAAGTGATTGCAAACATCATTATGCTTATGCGGGAAAATAAACACTTGCTTAGTTCAGAGTTTGCCAACAAATGGACAGTTTATTTATGTTACATTGATTTGTTTTTCTTGTGGAATGATACAGGAGAAGACATTATTACTTTCACTGATTATTTAAACAACACCACTGATTTTTTAAAATTCACTTATACACACAAAAAAGATGGTATTAACTATTTAGATGTAGACATTAGAAAAGATCGTGACAGGAAATGCTTTGTAAGTAATTTGTAGGATAGGGAACCAACATGAAGAAGACTAATACCACCAAAGGATGAGCAAACCTGGAACACAGTATCACAAGAACTCCACCAGGATAATCAAAAAACCTTTTATTGAGCACTTTCGTCAGGTTGTAACCAAAGACTTCATCAGAATACAACAAAACTTAATACACTCTTCTTAAATATATTAAAACCTATGAGAACACGTGACATAATAAGCCAATGAAACTTCTTATAACATTAATTATGAACAGACTTTCTCTATCTAACATATCACACTTAAATTCATAGACGAGTTTTAAAGTAAAACAGCAAAAACCAGTTACCTAAAAAGTAACAGAAATGTTACAGAAAAGCCATTCTATCAGATAAAAGAAACTTTAACTGTCATCTCCAACAAACCCACCAAAATAAACCGCAAAAATTCTGGGCTGGCATCAATAAACTGATACGCCCAGGCCGCTCAGTCACACCCACACCCAATGGCTCGGAAGACAATACACCCAACCAAATTGCCAATTCCTTCAATTCCTTTTTTACAGAGACCATTCAATCTCTTGCCAATCAGTTGTCACCCAACACAACTTCTTCTTCCCATAATACTATCAATCCATCACTACCTTTATTCCAATCTGGTTCTACATCCTCTCATAACACTATCAACCCACCATTATTCAAATTTTAACCTGTCCCCACATCCCTTGTCCGCACCCTAATTCAAAAACTAAAACCCACCACTCTCGCTGCAGACCTGCTACCTGCAGAATACCTTCAAAAAGCTGCTAAAGCTATAGCCTACCCCATAACTATTCTCATCAATAGAACTATCTCTGAGGGTACCATCCCATCACTCTGGAAAATTTCTCATATTATTCCCCTTCACAAAGGTGGCAACTCCAATGATCTATCTAATTACAGACCCATCGCCATATTATCCCCCCTAGCAAAAATCATGGAGAGGTGCATTCATAAGCAGCTCTTAAAACACTTACTTGAAAACAACTTGCTAGCTAGCTGTCATCATGGCTTTAGACCATCTCACAGCACCACCTCTGCTCTGTTATCCTTAACCAACTGCATCAACAAAAATTGTAACAACGATACACTATCCTCAGCTCTCTTTATTGATCTGTCAAAAGCTTTTCTGACATGGTCAACCACCAGCTACTCATAAACTTTCTCAAAAACTTGTCACTAGCTCCTCCCACTATACAGTGGTTTCAATCTTACCTACAAAACAGGCAACAAGCCGTATTATGGCAGAATAGCCTATCTTCCCACCTCCCAATAACCCTCGGAGTTCCTCAAGGCTTCATACTCGGTCCCCTCCTCTTTTCAATCTTCACAAATGGCCTGCACACAGTCATACCTCAAGCCACCTGTATTCAGTATGCAGATGATTCCACATTAGTATGCTCAGCCAAGACGCAATCACTACTTCAGTCTCTAACACAAAACATATTTAACATAGTTGAGAAATTGCTCATTGACCATTGCCTCATTCTCAATCCAAAAAAACAAAAATGCTATTATTCACTCCCATGCGCAGAACTTACCCAATATACTTCAGCGTCACCTCAATTAATGGTACAGAAATATCTCCAGAACCAACCACAAGACTACTTGGGGTACTAATTGATAACAACCTCTCCTTTGAGCCCCATATTAATAACACTATAAAAACAATTAACAAAAAACTAGGTTCCCTCTACAGAATCAAACCCTTTCTAACTCCCAAAGCCAGGTCCACTATTGCCCGTCATATGACCTTTGGGTTTTTGTATAAAGCATGATTGCTTGGTTAATATTTTATGTTTAACACTGAAAAAGGGTTTTGCCCGAAAGCTTTGTATTGTGTGTTATTATATAAAGTTTTTGCTTAACAATTTGTGTTCTATCTGACGTTCTTGGATTCCAGCTTTGTGGTGTGGATACATTTCTGCTGGTTCGTTGGCAATTTTTTGTATAGAGCCCCTTTTTTCGCAGCCATGGATGTGACTGAGTCACTAAAAGCTTTTTTGGTGAGGGATGCCAACCCTTTGCTGAGTCTTGTTACCACTACTCCTATGGAGGTAGATTTGTCTACAGATTCTCGTCCAGAAGGTACTGTTGTATTCACTAAAAAAATGGAATTGCTTGAAAGGAAAGTAGGTGCCTATAAATGGTTACAATGGCAGAGGTTTCGTTTCTCTGCGTATCTTGAAATGGGCATAGTACCACGGGGATTAAGAATCCTTAAAATGCCCTCGCATGGCAATACCTACCCGGATTTACTGAAACGCTGGCAACAGTTAAACATTAAATTAAGTTTGGATTACATGCTGCTAATGAATGACTTCTTTTCGAAAAGTGAAGTACAGTTGAAAGAAGAGATTGTGCAAATGGAAAATGAACTTATGAATATGTTCTGTTACACTAATATGTTGACTGTATATCAACAAATGCTTAATAGGATGCATCAGTTAGATGATCGCCTTGAAGCATTAAAAAAGCGTAAATTGTTGAGAGATATCTCTGACTTTCAAAAGGGTCATATCTTTTCTTGGCCCAGAAATGATACTAAAAATGTGTTTACTGGAGTGCCTCATGCTAATAATGCAAATATGCATCGTTCCTCTACTTCTGTTAGTACTTTGGATGTATTTTCTGAGGCAGAGATTAACAATATTATTCCTAATTCTAACATGGGTGCTCCGCTACTGGACAAAGCGGCAGTCACTACACCCCCTTTGCCGATGTCATCCATAGTGGTGGAGAAGAGTTCTGAAGTAGGGGACATGGTGTCCGTAAGTGCAGCAGATGCGTTACAGGGAGAACAAGTGACTAGTAAACCAAGTGCAAAGAAAAGTCAACAGTCGGTTTTAGATTTTTCCCAGAGACCTTTCCAGTTAGACAAACCGGAAAAGGTGCAAGGTACGAAAACTCTGAGGGACAATTCGTTGACGAGACAAACACCCGGTTCAGTCAAACGCAAGTTCAACAGCCCGATGGGGCAAGGGAAGATGGGTCGCAGATAGTTGGAGGTATCTTGAATTTATCAAAAATTACATTAGGACAACCTCATTATTCTTTGTTGAAGAAGGTTCTTGGTTTTATACCTTCAGCCAGCAATGACTTAGTTTCAGTCTTAACAGACTTGAAACAGTTTACTAGAAATTTAAATTTAAAAGTGTTGTTTAAGCAGTCTGATTTTAGTGTTGAATGCTTGTAGAAGACGTAGCGTGTACATACCAATTAGTATACCAATTATTACAGCTTTTCATGATCTATGTGAAATAGAGTTTAGAAAATTATTTGATGTTGATTTTAAAAAACAGCAATATAATTTGTCATATAATGAGTACATTGCCTTGAAGCAGTTGCAATCAAATGAGAACATTATTATTAAGCAAGCGGATAAAGGGGGTGTTACAGTTGTCGTGGATAGTGATAAATATTATACAACCATTACTGATTTTCTTGATGATGTTAATGCTTTTCAACAGATTCTAGCTAATGATGTTAAGAAGCATATTAGTGATGTAAATATGCACATATATGATCTTCAGGTTAATGGTGATATAGATTTGGATTTATTCCATTTCTTTACTGTACCATGTCCAACTATTCCACAACTATATGGTCTACCAAAAATTCATAAGTCTTTGGTTAAGCCACCCATGAGACCCATTGTTTCTGGGAATGGGTGGATAACAGAACCTATATCTGTCTATTTACAGAAACAGTTGCATCTGTTTCTGTTGCGGTGTAGTAACATTCTGAAAGATACTGGTGATTTTTTGGTTAAGCTGTATCATTGGTATAATGGTTTGAAAGATAAGAGGATTGAATTGGGTGAGTTTTTGTTTGTAACTATGGATATTGTCTCCTTATTTACGGTTATACCAAACAGTTATGGTATAGAATCTATTAGGGAGTTTTTGACGGCACAAAAATCTGTGTCTGTGAATTATACACAGAATATTTGTTTAATGTTGGATCTAGTGTTGAGTAATAACATCTTTATGTTTGATCGACAGCTGTATTTGCAGCTTACTGGTGTGGCTATGGGCACACCAGTTGCAAACACGTATGCGAACTTGGTCCTGCATCAGTGGGAAACTAAATATATACATGATGGTTCCAAATTCCTTAATGATAATGTTTGTTTCTATCAAAGGTTTGTCGATGATTGCTTTATGATTTGGAAGGGTTCTTTGAATGATTTAATAGAATTTATAACATATTTGAATTCATCTACTACCTTTCTGAGATTTAAGGAGACTATTTCTGAAGTTGAAGCTGTGTTTCTTGATGTTAAGGTTTTTTTAGATAATGGGTTACTGCAGACTGTTGTTCATAAGAAAGATGTTCATGCAAGCAGGTATTTGCATCGGGGAAGTATGCATGCTTCACATGTTTTTAAGGGTGTGGTCAAAGCTCAGTTTGCTAAGGCCAGTAGGCTTAACACTGTTGATATAATGTTTCACATGCATTTGGATGAAATGTTCAGTGAATTTTTGGAGAATGGTTATGAACGTGAAATGTTATTGGAGCTTAAGAATACTGTAATACAAAATAGGGAACATGTATATAGACCCTATTTTATGGATAGTGATGTTCAACATACTAATAACATGAGTGTTAGTGGGTATGGACGTGATAAAGTTAGGTATGTTATGACTTTCTGTAATAAAACACATTTAATTAAGCGTATTGTAGAGAAGAATTGGCCTGTCTTAATGGCTGCGATGGATGTTAGTAGAGTTTTAGATAGCAGACCATATTTCTCATATAGGAATATGAGAACTATAAAGAGTTTAATTTGTTACAAAGATTTTAAATGTAGGAATCAATCTGGCATTAGTTCTTATAAATTAGCTCGTTTTGGTACTTTTAAGTGTTTGGGGTGTTCATGCTGTGTAGACATTGCGGATAGCCCCAACTTTCTTAATCATCCAGTAACAGACAAGAATTACAGATTTAATTATGTAGCTAATTGCAACACAAATAATGTGGTCTATTTAGCTTTAAGTGTGGCATGTCCCGCAAGACCACACATAGACTGAAGGACCGGATAATTGAGCATAAGTCTGAGATTAGGAGAGAGTACGAGACTAATGCGCTATTTAAACATATAAAAGTACATGGGGGTGAACATAGATTTAAGTTTAGAGTCTTAGATGTAGTTTCTCCACCCATTAGGGGTGGGGATATTAATAATATATTAGAGACTAAGGAGTATCAGTGGATACTTAGGCTTAATGCAGATCGTACCCCAGGTTTAAATTCAACTGTCAGTTTGAAACCAATTTTAGCAAGGATACAACATATTAAATTATGACTAGATAATTTTTGTATATATGAATTGTATGGTATATTTTTATGTTTTATATATATTTTTTATATGTTATGTATATAACATGTATTTAAAATTGTATGTTTCTTTAAATATGTTGGTCATATGACTTTGGCTGCGGTCATATGACCTTTGGGTTTTTGTATAAAGCATGATTGCTTGGTTAATATTTTATGTTTAACACTGAAGAAGGGTTTTGCCCGAAAGCTTTGTATTGTGTGTTATTATATAAAGTTTTTGCTTAACGATTTGTGTTCTATCCCACTATTGCCCATACCCATTTAATCTCAACCCTTACATACGCATCCCCTATCTACACTAAACTATACAAAAGCAATATGAACAAACTTTCCATCGCCTACAATAATATAGCAAGATTTGCAACTGGCTCAACCTACAGAACCCATCACTGCAACAATCTTAAACAACTAGGCTGGTTAGAACTGTCAAATCTAATTTTACTGAACCAACTAACAATAGTCCAAAAGATACTATACCAACCTTCAAAGACTCCCATACTCACCAACCTAATCTTCCCCTACTATAACCTAAAGATCCTACGCTCATCAAACAAATTACTAGTGCAAATAAATAAAACCAACAATCTGGCTGGTGACTCTCTGTTCTCCAGCGCAGTGGGAAAAACCTGGAACTCCCTCCCAGATCACCTTACATCCATTTCCTCAGCTCCCCTATTTAAAACCAAACTTAAAACATACCTCAAATCTCACTGGTTATGTCCTTGTGCTAATCCAGACTAAACACCAGTCTTTATATGATGACACCTCTCTACATACCAGCACAAGCAAAATTACCTCTTACTTATAATTGTGTGCATATCAATATACCTATTAATAGTGAACTATTTAATAACTACTTGAATTACTAACAAACATCATATGGGTGACTTTTATAACTAACTTTGGTATTGGTTTATAATCAGAGACTTGATTGCTGTATTGTGTTTTTCTAGCTAACTTAGCCTACTAGCAAACTATATTGGTCTGACTTTATTGCTCAATAGTGTGCATTGTTGTCTTACATAGTTTTAAACATTCCCCTGTATTACTACACTACCAATGTTGTGCTACATCTTCTTATTCATCTTTGTACCTATATTCATAGCTCTATTCAGTAAGAATCATCCTACTAATATGACAATAGGAAATACCTCTATAATAGCTAAAACTTACAATGTATTTATGTCTTGTAAATACTATTTTGTAGTGCGGAGCTTTTCTCCCCGGGCCTCCACTGAAAATGGACATGTATCCAGTTGGACCAGCCCGGTCAACAAATGTAAAATAAAACAAAATAAATAAATGTTCTAATAACATTTCAACAAACAGAAGCCATAATATACATATCAAATATATAAGAACTAATAAGAACTATGTAACATAAGAATGCAGCCTTAAAAGGCTGCTCATACTAATGTTGTCATTGAAACCTGAGGGGGCAAAGGCATTCAACTTAATTTGCCAACATAATTCCTTGAATTCTAAATAATCTTCCCAGGGACCCCCTCTAGGATCTATTTTGACCCCTTAAATAGGTAATCCACCACACTGTAAAATTATGAAGGTAGGAAACTGCAGTAGCAGTGGATTAGTATACATAGCGGTTTGCCAGGGATGCAATTTTCGCTACATTTGCACGACCGAAAGACAGCTAAGTAAAAGAATATATGAACATATTTATGCCATTCAAAACAAAAATATTAACAATGCATTATATAAGGATAGACTGACTTGCAACCTATGCACTAAATTTCTGTTTGGTATAGTGGACATTATTAAAACGACACAAGGGGTGGTCACTTGGAGAATGAAGCTGAGAGAAGGGAACTCATCTGGCAGCTTAGATTGAAAGCCACAATACTTCCTGGTGTTAATGAAAATGTTTCAGTTGCACCCATTTTAAAAATCAAAGCTGCAGAATTGTAAAATATGAAATGTTTTTCCTTTATTTTTATTTCTTTCTGTGCAGCCTATTTTATTAGCAAATTCTGCTTACATAGGTTTTAGCTTTCAGCTCTATTAACTGATGTTTACTTTAGTTGGTCTTGTATGTGTATTTTTCTAAGATGGTTTACAGCTTTAAGGAGCATGTTTTAATTGAGTGGTGTGTTACATGGTTTTAATTGCTTTGGATAAAACACTCTTTTTATGTGTTTCTAATGGTTCTGATGAAGTCTCATGTCAAAAGGGATAAAAGCAGTTGACCCTTTTGTCTTATGTTTTATTAAATCTCTTTTTGTCATTTGTGGTTACAAAACTTTTTTCTTTAATACACCTTAGCATGTGTTTACTTACTATGTGTGCCTCTGGATTTCTTAATTTTGGAATATGCAATGATCCGTAATCATGGGTACCATGCCACCTATTTTTACATCATTGTCAAGTTTCTGTATCCAGCATTTGCTCACTATAGACATTGTGGACAAAAAGATGTAAATAAAGCTGGTCCAGCACAGAGCCTTGTGGCATATCTATCTCTCTTTGTTGAAATATATTGCTGAGCCCCTTCTAATTCTAACCATACCTTTCAACTATCCAGATTTTCACAGAATGACCAGATTTTTGCCTCATATTTTTGGTCTGTTCCTCATAAAATTTTAGTTTTTCTGGCAAACCAGTGGGGATTAAAATCACTAAATAGTGACAAACATTTGCGTTACAGACTTCATATCCTTCAGAAAATCCATGCTGATACAAATCCTGATATTCTACCACCTTTCCATGTTGGTAAGAGCAATATTTAAAATTTGTCCCTATTTTTGTAGTTTTTGTCACCCCATAAGTTTTGACATTGTCCAGATTTCTTGTCCTAGGAGGTTGAGAGTTATGATATTGGGTTGCCTATTAGAAGACCGAAGACGCATTCTTTCAAATGCGTCTTGATCGAACTCAAAAGCCTGAAATGGCAAGATAGAGAAGTGGCTTTTAAGTGAATTCTTTTCCTGGGAAAAAATTTGCTTGGCTGCTTCGTTACTTTGTAGTTTTCGGCACTATAGTGGGGTCTCAGAGTTGGTATATTTAAATAGGTGGGTTTGCCCCCCACTTAATGTAATGTTTAGTGTTTTATTTATTTATTTGTTGGAACAGCGATTTTTTCCCAGGAAAAAAATCACTGTTCTGAGATTTCGAAATTGTAGGCTTTCGCTTACATAGGGTTAATTAATCACCATTCACTTTTTAAGCGTTCGGTGATCTAATATAGACCCTGATTTTGACATAGGACTATCTGCTCATAAGCCAAATCCTTATCAACTTTATTAGATAAGTATTAAAACCTCAATTATTCATAATATTTATGATCCCTTTGGAACTGTGCCATAAGCTTTCATTAAATCCATGTAGACAGTATGTTCAACATGTCTATTTCTGGTGTATAGAATGTTTTTTACGTTTGTACTATATGATCTACCATGACTGAGTCCAAGCTTATATGTATCCCTGTCTCCCTTACCAGTAGTTAGGAGTAGTTGTAATATTACTCACTCAAGCACTTTGCCACATCTATAACTTGAAGGGCCAATAGTTAAACCTCCCTTAAAGAGAAGCAATATTATGTCATTTTTCAAGATTTCAAGAACATTCTCATGTTGCAGTATCTGTAAAAATACACAGTCAGATAGGGTATTAGCTGGTCATGTATTTTCCTTATAAAACATCCATTCAACCCATCTTGTCCAGATGCACAATCGGGCCTTATTCTGTTAAGGGCTACTTTTATAAGCTCTACTGTGTTGCTGGGGCACATCCTATTCTGCAAACCTACTGTGCTTTTCCTTCTGCCTTGAGTTCCCTTTCCTTGTTCTGTATAAAAGTTTGCCGAAATCCCAACTATATCATTAAGATAATTTCTCCTAAACATTATCTAGTTTTATTGTTGCATTTGCATTAAATATTGTTTTATAAGTCAATATTAATTGTAAACATTTTGTTATCTACTACTTTATATTCAAGGCTTCTTTCATAATCCCTTTTGACCTCCTTAATTTGTGTAGTACAAGTCAGACTTGTAAGCTTCTATAGTTATAATTTTATTCTGAAGGGATTTTTTTTTTTATTTTGAAGAATTTTTCAGATATACATTCCACCAAGAAGCATTGTTTCCTTTCTTATGTGTTGACTGTGGCATATAGTCTGCATCTGCTACTAAGTTCTTAATTTAGCAATTAAGACAGCCCAACTATCCTCCGACATCATATTCGCTAGTCCCACCCTGACTCCAGTTCCAAGCAGCAAGTTCATTGTTAACAGCCTAATAGGTACCATTATATAATAATTTTGAGTAATACAAACTTGTCTAGTTCAAAAATCCATAGCAAAATCATGGTAGCTTAAACCCACCATAAAAAAACTGCCCTGTTGTACAGTAGAAAGAGCCACATATTTCATTTCCGAATGTATTACAAAACAGCATCAGTTAAAAGAAAATCAGGGGAGTGCTATCATGAAGATGTCCCAAATTTGATTCCTAGACTGTATAAGTAGCATGTGGATAGTACAAGTTAGTTGGTTAGTGTAGCATGTCATGCTATGGTACAGGCATAACAGATAAGATTGCACCTGTAAGTAATCATAAGCACCATGGATCAGCTTACCATGCTACAGTATGGATAGCATATACACAGACACACACAACATCACAATGACATTACAATGACAAACTTGCATAATAGCATTTTGCAGTATATTTAGTATTGCTGACAGCAATATTGGCATATGAACCAATATGAAAGAAATGTCTAATGAAAGGTCTCTCTCTCTCTGAAAAATACTAAATCAAAACATAAACTCTTAACAGATTCTAAAGTGTCTACATAAAAATAGTCTAAATGCAGGTAGTATTTAGTAACAGTTTCATCTATAGGATTCAGGTTCAGAAACTATTATTTAAGCTGCCAAAGAAGAATTCAATTTTTTTTTAAATGTACAGGAATTCTTACCAAAAATGTCCAACAACTTTGGTCTGCACTTCACAATTTAACAGATAATGTGATTTATGCAGTGTTTTAAAACTTCTGTAACAGAGCACCATATTTAAGATAACATACATCAATATGTTATTTATTTGGAATTTTCTAAAATAAAATAGCTTAATAATGAACTTTAATACACATAACATCATGTCTAACATTCCAACATAAATTGATATTGAAGATAGATTAAATCTGATGGGCAATTTAAGCAGACTTTTTTTTACTATTTTTTATAATTGTGAAGATATTTCAGCATTGTGATTTAATGTTTCAGATCACTGCCTCACAGGTCTGGGTTTCAGCCCTCATTACCAGTGTCTGTGTGGCGTTTGCATGTCCTTCTTGTGCCTGTGCTGATCTTCGCTGGGTAGTCTGGCTTCATCCCATCTCTCAAATAGATGCTAATTGCTTGTCTGATATAAACTGTTCATATATGTTGTATGTTATATTGCCCTTGTTATAGTTTAAACATGTTATTGGTGACCTGCTCAAATACCTGGTTAAACACATGGCTAAAAAAAAAGATATGACAGATTTTAAAAATCTATCAGATACATTTTTGGCCTAAAAGTATACAGGAATAAATAAACAAACAAATAAATAAATAAAGTATATACTATCCATAAATCCCCAGTATCTAGTAATATAATGGTTAAATGTATAAGTAAAATCCTCATGAATCTAACCACGCTTCAGGAAATATTTAGGAAATATTTCTGAGTTTTAGTTTTTATTCTCTTGGTAATTTATTCCAATTCCTGTTGGAAATTTTATAGTTCTATAAAATATGTCTCATGTTAGCTTGCTCGCATTTATTTGCCTTACAAGTCAAAGACACTACAAATCCCATGACACTCATTTGCTTGACACTTAATCTGCTTTCAGGATAATAATAAGCTATATATAAATTCACTTAAAAAACAGAGGTGATAACAGTATGAGTGCTGCTCTATTTTATCCAAGTCACATTCTGTTTTTTTTTTCTTTTTCTATGTTGTCTGCCACTTTATTGAGGCATCAGTTGAAGAAAACACAAGGTTGTTTAATATTTTCTTAGACAAAACAACATGTATAATATTGGGCTGTTATGATCCAGTTATGTGAAAAGTTCATTTTAAAGGGATTGTTACAGTGAAAATAATATTTTTACAATTGTAGTTCTATATACATTTCAGTATATTCAGAAACATTGTACCTATGAGCTCTACTCTGCTTACTGTGCATGTGAGATAATCCCCAATTCTGACTAACTATAAATGTACGAGGCAATTGTATCTGCAGCAAAGACCTGCAGGAAGACTGTGCAGTACTATGGTGTAACCACAGGGAAACACTAAGAGCAGTACTGCTCATCTGTTGAGCACAAGCCTCAGGAGTATTCAGCATAATCCTGCACACACAGTTACTGCAAGAGAAAGGTTTGTAGCCACCCCACATAAGCATATATAGGCAAAGACTTGTGTGCTGATCTATGCTTTAACGGAGGGAAACATATATGCAGAGTGGATACCTATGGAAGGTAGTAAGGAAATTATGATTAAGGTCAAAAGGAAGACGAAGTAGAACCACACAAATAAACATATAACATAGGCAAAACTGCAAAGGGAGGGAGTGACAAAATGAGGGATATGGAAGGCAATGGATAAAGGTGCAGAAAACCCACAGGTATCAGTCTCAAGTTACTGAAAATAAAAAAGTAATAAAATAAAGCACATGACCAAAAGCAGTAATGAACAACAGCCAGTGTACCTCTACTGTAATGCAAATATCATGAAACAAGCACCCTACTGAAATAATAATATATTTATATACAACCCTGAGAGGAATTGAAGCCATAGCCCTCCCCACATACAATGTGCAAGTTCCATAATAAATGAGAACTGCCAACAACTTTTACAACGTGAAAAATGTGATGGAAGTGAATTGTCTGGATCTTTTAAGGTCTAAAACGTTTAATGCTACTTTTTTATCTCTTTTATATTGAAGAAAATGTAAACAAAGTAAGGCTTCTTACAATAAAAACAAATACAAGTAATTCAAATAAAGGGAAGCATTCCATGTCTAGGTTTGCTTCTTAAATACAAAAAATTTAAAAATGCCAAAGCCTCTCTGTGCCATAACTGCTTCACGTTTTTTTTTAAACCATAACTGACTACATTAATTGCAAATTCTGAAAGGACACTGTCCAGCCTTGCACAGTCATGAATCACCTGGTAACTGATATCATATCCAACAACAATCACACATCTCTCTCTTACCTATCTAACCCTGCCAAAAACATCTTAAACACAGCTTGCAGCAATAGCTTACAGCAGAATGTAGGGCTACGTTAAACAGATAGTTCTTATTTATTTATTTACATTTATTTATTTATATTTGTTGACCGAGAGTGTCTAACTGGACGTAGGTCCATTTTCAGCGGAGGCCCGGAGAGAAAAGCTCCACAGTTCAAATATACAGATAGCAGTTACATTGGATTTACATAGCAATTAACAATTTAATCAACATAGCAATTAACAATTACAAACATAGTTACAGATGAAGAACATAGTACATCAGTAGACAACTAGAATCTTTATCATCTGCGAAGTACATAACAGACATTAACAATTGTTACAATAAGAAGTTCCTGCTGTATAATAAGTAGTTAGGCTTATGAGCATCTGAGCTTGCTATAATCAAGGTAGTTAGTGGGGTGGAAAAAAGGTAGTGGGTGGATGGGGTAGGTGATATTAGAGGGGGAGTTGCAAGGGCATAGCCAGCATGTTTTTAGGTGCACTTTTAGTAAAGTTTTGAAGTGCATGATGGTATGGAGGTAATTGTGGGTGGGAGGGAGTTCCATAATTTGGCTATGGCGAAAGAGAATAGTGCTTCTCTAGCAAAGTTATTGGCTTTAATGACCTGTAAGTGATTTTTATTGCTGGATCTTAGTGGTCTGGTGATGCGATAGGGTTGGAGTAGATTCTGGAGGGATGGGACTTTTAGTGGATGGTTTGCTAGTTTGTGGGCGAGTGTGAGTTGATACCATTGAAGGAGGTGAGGGAGTTCAAGCCAGCCCAGTTCAGCAAGTGAGAGACAGTGGTGACTATGAAAGGATGGCCCTGTGGCAAATTTGGCAATTTTGTTGTTGCAGGTCTTGAGCTTGTTTAGATCGCATTGCCTTAGGTTGGTATATATTAGAGAGGCATAAAGTAGGGTGGAGATAAGGTGGGAATTTGCTACTGAAATTTTCTCTGCTTTGGTGAGAAGTTGTTTATTTCTGTATAACGCTCCTAGTTTTTTGTGTACTTTTTTATGGTCATGGATATGTCAATGTCAAATTTGAGTTTATTGTCTATTTCCACTCCTAGCAATTTGGTGTATTCTGTTGGGTGTATAGTGGTGTTGTCTTATGCTGTGATGTTAAAGTGAGAGTTGTTTTGAGTATGTTTGGTGGGTTGGAAGATGAGTAGTTTAGTTTTGTTTGGGTTGAGTATTAATTGGGCATCGGATAACCAAGTTTCAACAGAGGGAAAGGCTTCCTGTGTGACTTCATGCAGTTTGGGTAGGGACTGGGCTGAGTAGATGATGGTTGAGTCATCTGCATATTGTATGAGTGTGCCATGTTTGGTGGCAGAGGCTAGATTATTGGTGAAAATAGAGAAGAGTAGGGGTCCAAGGATGGATCCTTAGTGAACCCCTATAGAGACAGGTAGTTGGGGAGATATGTCATTCTGCCATACAATGGATTGTTGGGGGTCAGACAGGTAAATCTGAAACCAGACTGATTGAGAGAAGGATAGGCTATTGAGGACAGAGATGAGTTGTTTGTGTGAGACCATGTTGAATGCTTTAAATAGGTCTAGGAAAGTAGCAGAGGAGAGATTGCCATTGTTTTTATGCTGAAGGATAATGTTAGTAAAGGAGAGTAAGGCAGTGGTGGTGCTATGGTTTGGTCGGAAACCATGCTGAGTACTGGAAAGGAGGTTGTTAGTAAGGAGGTAGTCTGAGACCTGAGAGTGTATGCATCTCTCTAGTATTTTGGAGTGGAGAGAGAATAGCTATGGGGCGGTAATTGGTTAGTTCTGTGAAGGGGCCGCCTTTGTGGATGGGAATTATATGTGATACTTTCCATAGTGTGGGAACATAACTTTCTGACAGAGATTGGTTAATCAAGATGGATACTGGGTAGGCTAGAGCATCAGCTGTGATTTGTAGGTATTCACTTGGGAGGTTGTCTGCTGATAATTTGGTGGGCTTAAGTTTAGTTAAGAGTTTTTTTATGTTGGAGGTAGGAACAGGAGAAAAAGAGAAGACAATGGGGAGATTACAAGTTGAAGGTGTGGGTTGGAGTGGAGGGGGGTTGTGTTGTCTAGCTAGTGATAGTATGGTTTGTGTGAAGTGTGTGTTGAATGAGGTAGCGATATTTTTGGAGGAATGAGGGATGTTAGGAGGAGGGGTACTGACTTTACCTGGGTGGAGGATGGAGTTTATGGAGGACCAGAATTGTTTGGGGTTGTGTTGGGAGGAGTCTAGGGCAGATTGGTAGTATTGGAATTTGTCCTGTTTTATTAGCTTTTTGACTCTATTGCATAGTTCCAGGAATTTCTGTCTAGTTGAGAGGGTTTTGGTTTTGTGCCAGCACTCCCAGGCTTTATCCCTGTTTTTCATTTCTGACTTAGTGGTATTCTGTAGCCATGGGGAGGGTTGTGCTTTGGTTCTGGAAAGTCTTATGAGGGTGTGATAATTAAGGATGCTCAGGAAGATAGTATTAAAAAATTCAACTGTGTCATCAACACTGAGATATTTCAGAGGATGCCAGTTACATACTTTGAGGGATAAGATGAATGTGAGTGGGTTAAAGTTTAGTTTTTTATGTATTTGACGATAGATAACAGGCTTAACTTGGTATAGGTGTTTTTTGAGTAGGAATGTTGGGGACTGATCACTGAGGCTATCCGATAAGCAGCCTGCTATATATGACTGGGGGCTCTTACTGACTAGTATCCAATCCAGGGTAGTGTGCTTGTTGCAGTTTTTATTTATCCTGGTTGACGACTGGACTAGTTGGGTGAAGCCATGAATGTTTAAATGATGGGTTGGATGGTTGTCAGAACAGGATTGCCAGTCAATATTGAAATCACCTAAAATTATAGTTTCTTGGGGGAGATGGTGGGTAGTCCAGCTGAGGAGGTTTTCTAGTGGAGGGATGTTTTGGCCAGGTGGGAAGTAGCATCCCAATTATGTTGATGATTTTATTTTGAGGTCGGTATATATTATTTCTTCATTGCCTATTTGTGGAGCTGATGATTTTAAGATCTGGATGTTTAGATGCTGTTTAAATATTATAGCTATACTGCCTCCTTTCTTGTTTAGCCGGTCTACTCTTAGTATGCCGTAACCAGTAGGGAGGATTTGCTCACTGGTAATGTGAGGTTTTAGTCAGGTTTCTGTCAGGATGTCTTTATCTGGGGAGTACAAGTCTATGGTGTCATGGAGTTCATGGACCTTGTTGGATATACGTCTAATATTTAGGCTTAGTAGAAGGAGGTCACTTGGCTTTCTATTGGCTGTGATTTGGGAGAAGTTGTGGTTTCTAGTCTGATTATGAGGAGTGGGGTTGAAGATGGCATGCCAGGGTTGGGGTGGATGTCTCCACTTAGGGCTAGTTTTGATATGCATGAGGTTTTTAGTTTTCTCAGTTTTTGAAAGTGTTTGTTTATTAGGGAAACTTTATAATTGTGCTCTGTGGGTAATGGGTATGGTGGGAGGGTTACTATGTTAAGTTGTAGGGATGTTTTTTGTTTGAGTAATATAGTTGATAGAATATGTGGGTGGTGCATAGGGATGGTTCTTGAGTTGGTGGGAAGGGAGCTGATTGAGGGTAAGACATGAGTGGTGGTGTGAGTAGTAGTACAGTGGTAGTGGTTGAGTGGGGGAATGATGGAGTTTTGGTAGGATGTAAGATATGCAAGGAGAGTGCATGCAGTGAGCATAGGTATGGTATGCTTATACATGTTAGCTGAGGAGGAGTGATAGTAATGGGAAGATGGAGGAGGTAGTGTTGGGTTTAGTGCTGTGGTTGGCTGTTGGAAAGATGGGAGGGGTTTGCATGTGTAATAAAGGTGGGACCACTTGGGGTGGGATGGAATTGGGAGCAGGGTGGAGAGTGAAGCAGGCAGAAACCCTGTTAGTTGCTCTTATTAGGGGGCTGGAAATAATCAGGTAACAGAGTAAACTGATATAAGAACATATGATAGTGAATGTGGAGACTCAGGTAGTTACCCTGCATTTCCATGAACTATCAGTTAGCTCTGCCCCAGTTCAAGCGGTTTTAGTCAGTTTTATGGCAGGGCTGAGCTTAAAGTGCTCAAAGGGTGGTTGTAGTTTTAAAAATAGTACCTGCCACAGGTAATGTTTATTAACTTTGAGATTGGCTTAAGGTAATAAACAGGGAAGGGGGAAGGGGAGAACAAGGGTGTGAGCAGGCAGTTCTTTCGTACTGCTGCTAATGAGCCAAGATCCAAGCAAAGACAAGTTTGTGTTTAAGAAACAATTAGAATTGACCAAGGACTGCTCTGAAGCTGTAAGTCATTTCTTAACCATTTCTCAGGTGGAAAAACAGGATAACCTTGTATCAGTAGGCTACTGTGGTCTCAATTTAAATTAACAAACACACAGTAATGTTCTTAGCCACAATTTTCTGGATGTTTGCATTACAAAATCTGTGCAGTTATACTATGAGCATGCTCATCTGATTAAAATTACCAGTGTTATATGAATGCACTCCTCAGAATGGGCGGTGAAATGTAATCAGCATAGTTCCTGGGCAGAGCACTTGAATAATATTGCAGTTTCATTACAGCATATTAGTTATTTTTTTCTCAAACAAACTTTATGTACTTTACAAGACATCCTTTAACTAAATTATGATTACTATCAATAAAAAACATGTCTCGCTGAAAAAGAGGAAAATAATGCTTATTAATAAAACAACAGAAGGAATATTTGAATATAGGAACTCCCTATGCTGAACATCAATACCTGGTAGCACACACTATAGAGTTCACATATGATTCTACCCATTGTTGGAAATAACTTCCACTGTAACTCACGGTACACTAACATGGCTGCAGTTATTGGCTATTGAAAAGCCTTACTGAACTTTTTTTTATTTTTCTCATTTTTTGTCTGAGCCAAATCTACTCTTAAAAGTGGCAGTTTTACTAAATTGCTCAAACAGTTTTGTTAAGACAACAGAATATGCTGTAGTTGGGTACTGGACAGATATAAAAATATCACAAAAACAAATTATTAGCAAAGTTTTTTTTTAATTCAAGTACAATTAAAAAACTTCTCCCAAATTACAGCCAATAGAAAGCCAAGAATAGTAGTTGTTCTGCCTTCTAACTGTTATCTTCTGTTGTTTTGGCTATTGTTTCAGTATATTATACCCACTTCAACATGTTGCTTGAGGCATAAGAGTAACCAGGCATATTCTTTGTATAACATGGCATACACTTTTAAGAAATATTAAATGAATGAATCTGTTTGTCTATATATCTATTCATAATTGTTGGCTTACCTTTTTATGTTTTATTCATTATTATTTATTTACTTATTTGTTTTAAGCCTGTCATAGCTGGAGCTTATTCAGTACTAAAACTGTATACCGTCCAGAAAAAATGCATTTTCTGATGTGACTTGTGAGGGAGATGGCTACATTTTGGAAGTTAATATGAAATTCCAGAATTCCAGATCAAGTCTCAGAATTGGAGATCCTTTAAGATTACATCTCTGGTGACTACTGAGGGAGTTTTAATACTTTAGCTGTATCTCAGCACACAGAGTATTAGCAGAGAAAGCTGGGCAGTTGCTTGCTTACAGTGATCCACTTCAGTCTGTTACTTTAAAGTCCTTCAGAGCTCCATGTAGGTGATTTTTTGGGTTTCTGGATAACAGATTTATACCATCTAAAATATGACAACAAAGTTTCACACTGTAGCACAATTACAGGGTCCAACATCTGGGTATTATTTAAATACCTTAATGGACAGTATTTACATGACAGTTGTGGGGAGGAAAACTTTTTTTCTTTTTCTTTTGTATTTGTTTGTTCATGTGTTTATTCATTATTTTAAGTTTGTTGACAAAGTTAGTCCCTCTAAGCTGATGCCCCATCTTTAGGGGAGGCCCATGTTTATAGCCATACTGACTGGGGAAATTTGCCCAGAGCCCTGGAGAAATACCCTTACTATTTTATAGGGGGCAGAGAATAGTATATCCTGATGAAAGAATAGAGAAGAGAACTCTAGGATCATGAAGAAAAACTAATATGCTGCCTCATAGTGAGATTGGTGATTTATTAAAAAAAAAACACCATCCAGAGAGGCTAATTTAAATGAAAAGGCTTTCAAAGTGGCACCATTGCAGTCTGGTGGTTTACAGACTGATATCTTAAATGAATTATAACTGAGGAGGAACCATCAGATGATACAGTATTCTGTTGAAATTATACAGTTTATATTAAATTTACTTTGGACAAAAATGTTTATAAAGACAGTAACTTGAACAGAAGAGTAATTCATTTTGATGTACAAAATCACTTGCCATTGAAAGGGCTGTGAAAGGAAGGGAATATAGAACTGAAGGACCAGGAAATGGAATAAGGAGGGAGTAGAACTACATAATAGTCAGTGAAGTACATATACACTAAAGCAATAAAACATTTGGAATTGAAAAGACAACAGATGATGTTACTAAGGGTGAAGGACAATACTATTAGTCCGTTGAATGCAATTTTACTCCTGGTTTAATATCTCAAAGTATTTTGGCAGTTTGGTTAAGCTTATGGGTTCTGATGTGCAGATGGTGCACTGAATCATGCCTCTCAAGTGTACCTCTTTACAAGGAACATACCTCATTTGAGATCTTAAATAGATCATGTTTCTGGAAGTTCCACAATAAAAAAGTCTGTCACACATTCAGTGTCAGGAATTTTTTAGATGATATTCAAGGTAAATTGAAACATCATATTAATTCATTAAAATATCTTTTTTATAATTAAAAGCAGCATATTTTAACCATCCTGTGACATTCCTGATTGAAGTTGTTTGTAAGTGGTTAGTATGTGTTCTACATGTTGTCCATTTGTTCCACATTGTGAGGGCTAGTGTTCCTCATTTTGGAGATGGAAGGTTGAGAGCTGTGCACTGAATTATTTATACAAGCAAAGGAACATTTGCAGAGATAACATTCAAGACCTTAAAAGTTAAGGAAAAGGAAAGTATACAATACTAATAATTAAAATGATGGGAAGCAGCAGGATGCTGGCTATGAGCAAGGGGGAAGAGTAAAGGAAGGGTCCAAATTTGAATAATGCTATGATTTTGTTTGGCACAAGGGAAGAAGAAACAATAAATGAAAATAAGTTTAAAGTACATGAAATATAAAAAAAGGTTAATAGAAACAGAGGAAGAACATTTCCATATGAGACAAGGTAAGAAAAAGAAAAGAAAAGATGAAAATGTGTGCATAATGGAACAGCATCTAAAAAAATAAATAAATAATTGACAAGTGGTTGCTTAAATGTGAAGAGCATAAGATGATTTCAGGAGATTAGCAATATTACTATGGTATAAGACTGTTAAAATTGATATATATTTGTAAGATTTGAGACTTATTTAAAAGAAGGAGTGAATTTATTTAATATGATATGGTGAAATGAGTATTTTACACTTCTGGGATAGAGAAATGAACTGGAATTTGGCTGCTAGTTAATATGAAGGGTTTTATGATTCTTGATGTGACAGAAGTTATGGCAGGTATAGCAGCGTCAAGGTTCATAGATTAGGGTCATAGATTAGTATTAGGCTAACTTCCCCTTGCAAGCCATTTTAAGCCTAGCCAATTATCCCTTGTGAGACTCAAACCCTGTACCTTGTGTTTGTAAGGCAAACACCTTAACCATTAGGCCACCCTCCCAACTGACATAAGAACAAAAAAGGGCATTCAGGATTAAACAGAGTATTTGTTTACACAACAAGTAAACATAGGGGAGAATTACTCGCAGAATACAAATGTGTAATAGTAGATAATTATGATGGGTGACTTTAGTTGTAATAAAAGGAACTGAGGAGGTAACATAGAATGGGATATTTAGTAATATGCAAGAATAATGATGGAAGATGTATCTGTGGAAAAAAGAATGGATATACACATAAAAGTTAAAAAAGAGACATATTATTTTTCAAGTTTGGTGAGTTAGAATATAGGGTGTAAGTTATTTTTTTCAGACCATTTACCTGATAGACGTTATTAGCAGAAAGACAGACAAAAGAGTAAAAAGCTTCCTTTTTAATTTCATTTATTTTATCTATTTGTTAGCTGGGTTAGCCCTGAACAAAGTATCTCCTTTCAGTGGCAACTCTGTAGAAATGGTTGGTTAAATGACTTGCTAAGAGTCACACAGTGGTCTAATAGAAGTGGAAGGAACTAACTCCTATACCCTTGACTACAGGAAGCAGCTCTTTAAAAGCTTACTTAGAGACTTAATCCTCTGCACTAATTGCCAGAGTCTGAATGAATCAAAAGAACTAGATGTGGAACTTGTGGAAAAGATATGGCATAACCAAAGCATTTTTTAAAGGGAGGTCTATTTTTTCTTGCCAGATAGTTAACCAATCTTAAAATGTCAAATGAAAACAAGTACCAGTTTCCTGTCATGAACGCTACATTCAGTGAACAGTGAGAAGGTAAGTGTTTTTTCCCCCTTGCTTTCTCCCTCCTTTCTAACTTTGTGCAGTCTCAGAGGTATTGGAGCTTGTCCCCATGTTGGCAGGAGGGCTACATTTGGCCTTTTGTGTTTTACAACTTTAGGAGTGTGGTTGTTTTAACTAGTTACCTCTCAAAGTTTTGGATGTTTTATGTTTGAAAAAAAACACGTGACAATTAAATGAGATGCATTTTGTCAAAGTAGACCTTTTTTGCATCATGGACATCATGGCTGATGCCATTTAAGCAGAAATACTAGGGCTGCTCCATATTTGTAAGTCTAATTCTTCGCACATTACCCACTCAATAGGCCTAAATCTAATATGCAATATCAACAAAACCTGCTGGAGTGACAGGTTTGTCTCCCAAAGGCTGCCCCATCTCTGGAATAGATTTCCCATACATGTCAAACAGAATATCTCGCTGACTGTCTTCAAGCGCAACCTTGATGAGTGGATGGGAAACCACAAATTTGTCCCAGGGGTTCCACCTTTGTCCTTCACTGACAGGGGTGACAGGGAATGACTGAGGTTTCTTTTTTGGTGATAAACTCTTGGCTAGGCTTGTAAGAACCCCAGAGCCATTACCTTAGTAACCTCCTATGATCCTATGATTGCAGTAGGGCATTGCAGCAAAGCCACTTGACTCGTGATCTAGATTCTCCTACTCAGGAAAACAGACTATAAATGGAGTGGGAATTGTGGTGAGAGAGACTCTTCAGAAGACAGTGAGGGATGTTATCAGAATTAATGATAGACTCATAGCAATCAAACTCCAGCCTAATGATAGGGCAGTATTCATAATATCAGCCTACGCACCACAGCAGGGCTGTGATAATGAGGAAAAGACAGCATTAAGATAGTAGTTGCAGGACCTACAAGATAAAGCAAGACAACTGGAACTGTAGATAATGGGTGAACTGAATGCACATATCAGAAAAGATGAAACAGGATATGATGACTGCCTGGGACCACACGGATGGGGAAACAGAAATAGAGGAGAGGCCATTCTAGAATTCTGTCTGCCAAATGGCTAGATAGTAGCCAACACATGGTTCAGAAAGAGAGACTGTCACCAGAACACATAAAAGAGTGTCCAAGATGCAACTTGGGTATGAATCTGCAATTACAGAGTCATCCTCAGCAAAACAGTCAGCCCACAGCATAAACCACTGGTTGCCACAATCAGTTACAAGCAGTTGTCACAGAAGGCTCTAGGGTCAACAGAGACCAGGCTGAACACCTGGAACTTGACTGGACAGAAAGCACAACAGTTCAAGGAATTACTCGGGGATCTAGCACCTCTAGAAGAAGAGGAAATTTTATGGAGTGGAAGAAGCATGGCAGCACCTCAAAACAGCATGTGTGAGGACTACAGAACAGATATGCTGCAGAACCAGGTATGGAAATAAGGTACATAAGGAAAGCTGGTGGTAGAATGCAGAAGGCCAAGAGGTTATCAAAAGAAAGAAGGAGTGCAGGAAAAAGTGGAAAAAGAAAACACAGACCAGGCTAGGAATGAATACTGGTTGGCTAACAAAGAAGCTAAAAAAAGAAGTTGCACTGGCCGCGGTGGTACGTCATAGCCACAGGGGTACGGTGATAGCGTTGTTGCCTCACAGCAAGAGGTTCTCCCATTCAATTCTCGGCTAGGCTTGGGAGTGCCTTCTGTGTGGAGTCTGCATGTCCTCCCTGCGGTTGGGTAGCATTCGAAAGACATGCGTGCGTAAATGGGTGTGCCTTCGTTGAAAGTTGAGCATCGAGCTGGCACGTCGGCGTTTCATAAAAATCTACTGCCAATCATGAGCAGACCAGAGTTCCACTGTGGTGACCTCTTACCGGGAAAAGCCAAAAGACAAAGATTATTTAGACTTGAGAAGATTTGTGACTATGCTGTGGTAAAGGGGTGGCTGGCCTGGGATCAGACTGAAATGGGGTATGGTTGCCAGGTGTTGATTATGTGGTAATTAGTGCCAGGACTGACTTGTCAAGTCTCAAAAATATTGCAACTTCATAAATGAATGGTGATACTGCATTTCCAGTCATAGCTGAGTTGCTCAGTATGCATAGTAACTATCTCATACTGTTTGCTGCATTTGTAGCAAGCAGCTTGCTACAGTTATATGAGCACAGATGACATTTTTGGTCTTTAATGATTTCATGCTCCTCATCTTAGAACTGTAGTAATTATTTTGGAGAACTACACAGGAAAGCAGATTACCAAGCTAAGGTTCTGGGCTTTAATGAGAAATTTAAAGCTGTAAGATGAGCATACAACATTAATGCATTAATATGATTGTTTATTATAACAAGGTAACGCTATCTGTCTTAAAAAAGGGAAAGAAATTAATGAAAACATACAAAAATATGTGAGACATGATTAAAAGACAGATACTTTCCTTAAAAAGTTAAACAAAAATGAATACATTTGTTTTTGTTGAAGAAGAGGTAAATCCTTTTTTTTCAAATATTTTTTATTGGTTTTAAATAATAAAATGTTGACAAATGTTAGCAATAAAATATACACAAAAACAGGAATATTTGAACTTTTAAACAAAGAAATAAAACATAACCCAACAAGTATTTATAGAGGTGTCTACTAAGTATCTAGTAATCTAAATATTAAAAATAAAAGATAAAAGTAAAAAGTAAACTAACAAATATGTGTCTGTTTACTCAGGAGTCCATTATGTTTTGTCTAAATACTGTAAGATGTGGCACTTCTCATTGTCCTCATTTTGATCAGTAGAAGTTCATAATGACAAATATTGGTTGCCATATTGATGAATTATTTCATTATTGGAGCTTGCTCCTTTTTCCAATTTGTTGTAATTACTTATCTTGCGATTGACAAAAGGCTCCACAAAAGTAGGTAATTTACCTTTTTACCTTTTTATACATTCATGTGCTGGTGTATTAAAACAGAATTAATGGCTTAGTTAAATGAAATTTATCCTTAAATAAAGATTACAAAAAATATTTATTTCATCCCAAAATGGTTTGATAATTATGCATTCCAGTATATATATATATATATATATATATATATATATATATATATATATATATATATGCTGACAGTTTGCTTTACTAGCTGTCTTACATCTCCAAAACATCATTACCTTTTTTTGTATATTAATTCTATCTTATGTGGTGTTAGGAAGGATTTATGCATACACTTCCATGCAAAGAGTCTCCATTTTATAAAAGATGTAGTTTGTTTTGGAGATGTTAACATATTTATTTTTATCTTCCTTACTTGGATAATAATTTATAGTTTTAAAATAATCCCAGTATTTCTCATTAATATATTCTCTCACATGCTTAATAACTTTATATAGCTTAGAAAAAGTCCTTTTTCTGCTATATTCTGATGTAGTAATAATATTAATAATTGAATACAATTTGGAACAGTGATTTTTATTAATGGTTGCATTAAATTGTGCATATTTTTTAATGAATGTCTACAATTTTGTATATCTTGCCATGAATCATTTCTTAGATTGAATTTGTTGTTTATTTCTTCTAAATATTGTATTTTATTACTATACATTAATTGCTACCAGAATATTAGATTATTTTCTTTAAATTAATTAATTGTATTCAAATTATATGTAAATAAATTATTTTATGTATATACTATTGGAAACAGTAAAAATGACCAAGCCTTATAACCTGTTCTTGTTATAAATGTAGGCTTTGAAATACTTTAATATTGTAGTAATATAACAAGACTTGATTGTAACTTTCCTATTTTCTAATGTACAATATTTTAGGATCCATAAAAAGTTATTATTTGTTATTACATTTAGTTCTATGGGAAATATCTGATTTGATTCTATACATAAGTTCACTTGTATTGATGATAACAAATATAAATCTATCTCAGGCATACCAATCTCCCCTAATCACCACTCTATTACATGGTGTTTTAATCCCAATCTTGGTTTGTTAGGATGCCTAAATAATTTGTGAATCATAGAATTAAATTCTTTAATATTTTTAGATAGGGCAATGTCAGAGATTGCATTAAATGTAAAACTGGGGGCAATGACAGAAATTGCATTAAATGTAAAACTTTTGGCAGTATAATCATTTTATTAAAGTCTTTCTTCCATAAAAAAAAAACTTACTCCATTTATTAATGAGGGCTGTAGTGGTATCCAGATTATTTTTTATAGTTCTCTTCTATTGTGTTTTGATATTTCCTTTTAATATTACCCCCAGATATGTCATTTTGTTTTCTTAAGTTACATACTTAGAACATCTTTCTTCCATATCACTAATATTTTCATTTATAAGTAATATTTTTGTTTTATTGTCATTAAATGTAAGCCTAGATTTTTGGAAGGTTTTTATAACATTAAATACAACCTTAAGAGAACCTTGAGTCACGAGAACATCATCTGCAAATAATAATCTTTTGGAATTTAATTTATTGTTTGTGTCTTTTGGCTTTTCCCTGTTAGGGGTCGCCACAGCGGAACTCCAGTCCGCTAATGATTGGTAGTGGATTTTTACGTACTGGGTTACCAGCTCTGATGCACAACCTTCAACGAAGGCACACCCCATTCATGTATGCATCCACACAGAAGACGCTCTAGCTGAGAATCGAACGGGACAACTTCTTGCTATGAGGTGACAATGCTACCGCAGCACCACCACCGCAGTTGGAATTTAATTTATTATTTTTCTGTATTCCTTTAATATCTATTCTTGATCTAATAAGATTAGCAAAGGGTTCCATAACCAGAGTGAATAACAGAGGTGAAAGTGGAAACCTTGTTTAGTTCCTTTAGAAACTGAAATCGAATCAGATATGTAAAACCAATTTTAATACAAGCCAAAGATTTATCATAAAGTAGATTTATGAGTTGTGAAAATATGTTGAAAAATTATACTCCTCTAAGACCAATAATAAATATTGCCAATTGACAGTATCAAATATACTAGTCACATCTAAACTTAACAATGTTAAATGTTGTTTTGTGTTATCTGCATAATCTATGGTGATTAATATTCTTTTAATATTATCATAAGCATTTCTGTTTGTTATAAATCCCATTTGATCATTATTAATCAAATATGATAGAAATTGTTTTAACCTAAAAGCATATATGGCCATAAATATATTATAATCAATATTTAAAAGTGAAATTGGTCTATATAAGGAACATTCTATTGGAATTTTATCAGAGTTTAGTATATAAGAAATAAGTGTATACTTCCAAGACAACACGTTTGTTAATTCTTAGACTATTAAAAATACTTTATGTAGTATGTTTAAGGCTTCCTTGGGTAATAGCTTATATAATTCCAAGATTATGCCATTATTACCAGTTGATGGGTTTTACTTTATCTGATTTTTAATTTCAGCCATTGATATGGGTTTATCTATTATTTTTTCTGATCTTCTGTTAACCTGTTTATAGTGTATTTTAATGAATTTTTTATTATTTCTTGAGAATCCATTGCAACATTTTCCTGGTTAACTTTATTAAAATTATTTCTGAATATTTAAAAAATCATCTACATCTGTTACTTTTTTCTTACATTCTGGTGAGTACCTTTTTTATATAATTAGCTCTATTAATCATTTTAGTTCTGGAGGCTAATTCACTGAATAATTAATTAGTTTGAACCTTTCCAAATTTATCATGGTTTTATGATTTAAGATCTTTAGATATTTTTTAACTCATCAATTTCATTTATCATATTATCTTGTCCTAAATTACTATTCTGGTTTAATCTATCAATTTTTTTCTTGTATTTCTAACAAGTCCTTATCCCATTGTTTTTAAGATTATACCAGTTTTTAGTTCTGTAATTTAAGTATGCTTTTAAGGCATCCCATACATAAATCTCAGATATGTCTTTTGTATAATTAAATAATTTTATAATAAAAAAATCAAACATGCATAGATATTAAAGTCTTTTAAATTAGTTATGTAGGCTGGGATCCTTTTTATAGATTGTTTTTATTACTGTTTAATACTAGTTCAGTTATGATGGCATTATGATCTGATAATGGACATGAGATTATCTTTACTCAATTTAGATATTAAATTATTGGAAATATACACTCTATCTATTCTTGACTGTGTTTTGTGTCAATATGAGAAATGTGTAAAAAGGGAATTTGAATCTGAAAATTAATTTATATCTTTAATCTGATATGATTCTATGAACTTACATTTTTATTCCTTCACTGAAGCTGATATTTTTCATTTTCTAATTGAATTAGAGTCCTCATAATTTAGAATGCAATTAAAATCACCAGCAAGAATAATACTACCTTTCAAGACTTTTCAGTTTCCAATTGAATTAGAGTCCTCATCACTTGGAATGCAATTAAAGTCATCTGCCAGAATGATATTACCTTTCAAGACTTGTATTATGTTTCTAATTGTTGGTTAACTGTTTTAGCACCAATACCAGCTGTCTAGTAGATGTTAAAAAGGGTGTATAGAATTCCATTAATTTAAATTATTGCTGAACAAACCATGCCCTTATCATCATTATATGTACTTATTATACCAGGCATTGGTAATGAATTTCTCCAAAAGATTGTTACCCCTCTGTTTATATCATCTTGTAATAAATGTGTTTCTTTTAGGAAAATAACTTGTGATACATGTAAGAATAGGTAATTATTTAAATTACTTCTTTTGCAACCATTTTTAGTTAATTAATATTACTAGGTATACATTTTTGTTGTCATATTACATTAAAAATCAAGAAAACAGTAGATATGTTTCTAACTCTTAAATGCATTAATTTAGTTATGCCACTCTTATATTGTTTGTTCTGCCTATTCATTTTCATAGATGCATATCTGTTAGTAATAAAAAAATAAATATTAGTAACCATTGTAGACACCATTACGAAACAATAGATTGCATAAATAAGTAATACATTACTTTTTAACTGACTTTCCCATCATAGAGTCTAAAACTCCTAGTTTGAATGATAAGACCATCCAAACTAATCCACCCATCTATGCTATCCAAAAAGAAAAAGATAACAAAAACCTCAAGAATATCCTCTGCTATTTCTAAATATAAGAATAAATGATATTCTGTTTACAATAATGTCACACTTTTAAGTTTTAAAAACAATTTTATACTTCATATTATATTTCAACTAAGAATCTTAAGATACTCTTTTTTGTAATAAATCATTATTATATTAAGACACTTGCCATACGCAGACCGTCTCAAAAAACTCCAGCTGAACTCCATTGCATATCAGCTATTCAGAGGCCATCTCTGCCTAACATACAAAGCTATGTCAAACCCAGAGCTGTTGGACATGCTACACTTAAAGAAATCCCAGTCTCTCCAAACCACACACTCCAGGGACCTAAACCTTGTCACCACAATAAACAGAACATGCTTAAGGGATAGATTCCTGTCCCAGAGACTTCTCATACTCTGAAACAAGCTACCCATTCATGTCAAGCAAAGCTCCTCACTGGCCCTCTTTAAAAAAAATTTGACTGGATGGGAAATAGAAAATTCACCCCAAGGATCACTTGTGTCGTACTGCTTGACAGGATCACAGGAAAATCATTTTCTTGGGTGGCAAAAGCCAGGGAACCTTTTTGGCAAGGCTTATATAGGCCCCAGGGCCAATAGCCTAGTACCTACCTATGTAATCTATTAAGTATAAAGACTTACTTTTCTTTTTTTTATTTAGATAGCAATAAAAAATAAAATAGTAACAGTGTCTCACACCTAAAGAAAAACAGCATAAAATTCATCAAGGAAAACAGTTCAATATTATAAGCTTTAAATAAAACTATTATTCAAGCACATAAATGAAAGTTACATGACGTCACATAATTTCAATTACACTTTACATTATGAAGCTTTTTTATTCATCTTTAAAACACTTTAGTGAACATTGAAATAAAACACACACTAGTGTATGAATCTATATCTATCTATCTATCTATCTATCTATCTATCTATCTATCTATCTATCTATCTCTATATTAGCATGTACTGTTTGCATAAACATACTCTCAGTATTAGATCACCTTTAAAGAGAATGAGTTTTGATGTATATACACTTTTAATTTAAGGAATAAGAATAGGATATTATTATCAAAACACATATTCAGTTGTGAAACATATATTGAAAATGAAATCCCTTATAGTGAGCTGCACAACAGAAACAGGCAGTATCATAATGACGGCCCCATACACCATGTAAAATCCCTGTAGCAACTCCTTGAGTCTTGACTAGTATGTAATAACATGCAAATCAGAAACCAGCTTTATATAAAATGAACACTCAGAGAGACAAAGCTTTGAGTTTGCCCCAAAGGTTCTGAAGATGGTACCTACATAACTCTATATGACCTATTTTCATAGAGGATGTGAGCCGATTTCCTCCTCCCACCCTTCCTTCATTTTTCTCTCTCTATTCCTTTCTTTTCTTTCTTTCCATATTTCCATGAATCTTTTAGCATGCACTTAACTTACTGATAGCTCATATAGGCAGGACATTGAAACTAGTAGGCAGGGCACTGAAACTATCTGTTGGACTGTGGAATGTTATCTGCCAAGACATTCATTTACTGGTATGTATTTCAGTATATAAGTTTAAACAACTATTGCCTTTTATTACAAATGGAAATGATTTCTTTCTTTTTTCCTTTTTTTCCCTTTTTTCCTTTCCTTCCTTTCTCTCCTTCTGTCTTTCCTCTCCCTTCCCCTCTTACAAACAAAATGAGATGATTGTGAGGTCTACTAATGTATGCAGTTATGAAGGTATAACTGAAAATATGGCTTTTCTATTTTCATTCCCTCTCATAGGAATAACCATTATTTTAATTAAAGATCCAATGTCGTCAGCTGAAATGTTTCTGAAACAAGCAGCTCAGGTGGCTATGTAACTTGTATAGCAACCAGTAACCAAAGACTGTACCCAAGCTTCTACACCACACATTAAGACTGCAATACAGTACACCTGCAACTCAAAATATATAACAAGTAACTCAGTCCATTTTTCAAGAACTAAGGAAAAAGTGGAATGCTTAATGCATTTAGCTGCAGTAACCAGGTATTATGAAGCGTACTGTTTCAATGCACATTTTACACTGAAGTGCTCCTCTAGCTTTCTTCAACATGCTTACTGAAAAGAAAAGAAAAACTGAGCACTGTTCCATGGCTGAGAGAAAAGATGTATCCAAACAAGCGTAATATAAAGACATACTTTAATGGACTGGTAAGCGCTTTCACAATTATGAATTGCTACTTTAGACCAACAACCAAGTACTCTAAAATCACTTAAATACTTTTTACAGGTAGAGTCAATTAACTAACCATCCAATCAACATTTCACTGTAAAAGTCACATGATAAAACTACAATAAAAGCCTATTAAATATACATATCAAGTACTAACTTATATAGTACAATGTTAAAACCTGACATAGATCGTATTTCCTCAAGGGTCTGTTTCTTAGTTCAGGTTTTAAAGGTACTATGTCATTCAAACCTGACCCTTTATGTGCCCTTAATCTTAAAATCTAGCGTGTCTCACTATGCTTAGTAACATTTGTTAAATCACCCAGCCTTATACCTTCCTGTATCACCTGTAGAACTTGAAATTGAAACTTATGTTGTTCCCCTTCTTGTTTATTATGTTTCACTAATGCACTGTACTCTAAACTTTTATTCATTAAATACAAATGATCTCTTATACGTTCACATAAGCACCTATTAGTTTTGCCCACATAAAATCCTTTACATAACATACAATGGGCCAAGTATACTAAATTTCTTTTATTACAATCTGCTGCTGTATTAATATTAATATGTTTTCCAGTATCCAGATGTAATAAACAAGAGTGATTCATCTATAAAATCACAATATCTATATTTTCCACACCTTCTCATAACCATGATACCCCCACCAATCATATTTAAATTCTTTTTTGGATAACATAGTTGTCTTTTAAGGGACTTCTTATTTCTATAACTAAAAATTGGCTTACGTCCCACTAATTCAGCTATATCCCTATGCTCCTAGATTTTTAGGATATTTACGTCCCACTAATTCAGCTATATCCATATGCTCCTAGATTTTAGGATATTTATGTCCCACTAATTCAGCTATATCCCTATGCTCCTAGATTTTAGGATATTTATTTGAAATTTATCCACATGCATTGATTATCTTGATGTGCAGGTTATAAAAGACATAAAGTATTTACAAAATAGTAAATAGCAATTTTTCTTTTACATTAACTTACAGCAGTGACACAAATGACATTATAAATATTGCCAGAAAGAACTGGCATATTTTACAAATGGATGAAAATATAGCTGAGTTTGTGGGACATAAGGATTTTCTATTGGATTTAGGTCTGGGCTCTGGCTGGGCCATTTTAAAACTTTAATTTTCTTCTCGTGAAGCCATTCTTTTGTTGATTTGGATATATGCTCGGGGTCATTATTGTGCTGAAAGGTATTTGGAACTGTTCATAATTTCCTCCCACATGACTAAAGCCCCAGTTCCAACTGAAGAAAAGCAACCCCAAAGCATGGTACTGCCACCACCATGCTTCACTATGGGGATGATGTTCTTTAAGTGATGTGAAGTGTTGTTTTTGCACCAAACATACCTTTTGGAATTGTGGCCAAAACGTTCAACCTTGGTGTCATCAGACCATAATACATTTTCCCACGTGCTTTTGGGAGGCTTGATATATTGTTTTGCAAATTTTAGCTGAGCCCGGATGTTTTTCTGTGGAAGAAAATGCTCCCATCTTGCAACCCTACCCCATAGTACATACAGACATATGGAGAATAAGAGATTGTTGTCACATGTTGTACACAACCAGTACTTGCCAGAAATTCCTGCAGCTCCTTCAGTGTTGCTTTAGGTCTCTTTGCAGCCTCCCTGACCAGTTTTCGTCTTCTGTTTTCATCAGTTTTGGAGGGACGTCCAGTTCTTTGCAACGTCACTGTTGTCGCATATTTTCTCTTCTTTTTAATGACTGTCTTCACTGTGCCACTTGGTATATCCAATGCTGTGGAAATTTTTTTTTACCCTTCTCCTGGCTGATACCTTTCAACAATGAGATCCCTTTGATGCTTTGTAAGCTCTCTGCGAACCATGGCTTTTGCTGTAGCAGGCAACTGAGTAAATCTCAGGAAAATCCTACTAGGACAGCTGAAGTTTATTTGGAGTTAATCAGAGTGATGGCAGGTGCGTACCCAAGAATACTGAATGTTATAATTAAATCAAAAGGTGATTCAACAAAGTATTAGTTTAAGGGTGTGCACACACAACAAAATATTAGTTTAAGGGTGTGCACACTTATGCAACCAGCATATTGTACGTTTTTTATATTTTTCCCCTAACAGATTTGTTTGTTTTTCATTTGAATTGTACAGGTTATAGGTCACATTAAAGGTGGGAAAAGTTTTGAAATGATTTATTGTGGTCTCATTTTTTTATATCACAAAAACCTGGCATTTTAACAGGGGTGTGTACACTTTTTATATACACTGTATATATGTGTATATATATATATATATATATATATATATATATATATATATATATATATATATATATATAAATTTGTTTTAACTGACAAAAACAAGGGATGGGTAAGATAAACAATAGTGAAAGCAGTGGGGGATGTTAAAAACTGAGTATCTTTGAATAAGTACAAAAGTAAAGGTTTTGGAGAACAGGTACAAGTAGCAGGAATTTAGTTTAGTGAGAATGTAATAGTACTGGATGTTATGTATAGACCATAGGAGAAGACAAAGAACATATGCCAAGAATTCTATGAAAGGGTTAAATATATGATTAAATTATGGAAAGTGTCTACACTTTCTTTTGCTAAAATAATTTAATTGATAAATGGTATTTTGCAAAGCATATTAAGTTATTATGGAGGAGTTCCAAGAGAAAATACAAAAATAAATTCTTGCAAAAGATATTTACATTTATATGGGCTTTAAGTTTAACAGGAATAATGTACAAGGTGAGGCAGAAAGGAGGTTTGGATTTACTAAATCTGATTGCTTTCCCAGCTTTATAAATATGCATTATGTATTAAAGGATGTGTTGAAATAGACAGATGCTTTGCTTGGAAAGCTTATGGTAACGGTAACCAAGAATTGTAATATGGGGAAGGCTTGGGGTTAGGAAAGGAAAAATATAGAATAAATGCTAAGTTGTCGAAAAAGAAAAAAATAATTTGAAAATACATAGTTTAAAAGATAAAAGAAATGACTGTTATAAAACAATTAAAGAGGACTACTATTTAGTGGATTCCTGGGAAAAGTTATAGGAAAAGAAGACCGGAAGTAAGGGACACAAAGGTGTTTGCAGGTAGAGTATACATGGACAGATTTTGTATGGAGATAACTAAAGACATATGAAATATAAATGTTATGAAGAAAGATTACATACATGAAAAGGGTGTAATATGAAAGAAACACTTGTGATTATTTTGTAGAATGTTTAAGGAAATTTTGGGAAAATTGCTAAAATAGTTAAAATGTACTGTTAAAAAAACATTGCTTTAGACTAGATTGTATAAAGAAAAAAAGAATGCTGGAGACAAAGTAAAAAGTAGGTAGGATATCAGTATCTTTGTTGTGGTCCATATGGAAAGTAATATGTCGATAAATATTATAGCAAAAACCTGTAGCTGGGTGTGGGTAATGCTGGATTTAACCATGGCTTGGTTATGAAGGCAAAGCCCTGCCATGATGTTTCAACATGAAGACATGCAGCACCATGGTGATGTGTCCCTGTGGCCTACCACAAATGTTAATGAGGCATTCCAGGGGAGTGACCTATGATAATTAGCCATGTGCTGTCTCTCAGAAATGCCTGCGATAAGGCATTTATGCTGAGATGCACAGGAAACATCGACCACCTGTGTTAGTGAACATGACCAAAAACTCATGTTCACCCATCACATTAGAGTTAAATGTCAGGGAGTTTAACAAACAGGCAAAATTGGTGGTGTCTATGGGTGTGTGTGTATATGTGTGAGACTGCATGTGGGTGTATATGTATGAGTGTATGTGTGCCTCAGGGTTAGTAGAAAGGGGTTACCTACAGGGCAGGTAAGGTGTATATATATATATATATATATATATATATATATATATATATATATGTGTGTGTGTGTGTGTTTGTGTATTACTGAGTGGGTGATTCTAATAGTGAGTGTGATTAGGAAAGGGGGTTGTGTGTGTCAATATTTGTGTATGTGTTTGTAGTGTATACATGAATGCATGTATGGGAGTACTCTCATACCTCCACATATCACTAGACTAACAAGCAAATCCTCTAACATCGGGAAAGGAACAATAGACACCTGGAATAATCTCTTGATGTTGTGACTTAAAACCACTTGCAATGTATTTTTATTACATTTTCAGTTTTGCAGCATTAAAGATTAGGGGGTTGGTGGAGACTCTAAACACCAGGTATAATCTCTTCATATTGTGTGTTAAAGGCACTTACAAAATCAAACCCTGTACCTGAATGCCTATTTCTGAATGTGTCTGTGTGTTTGAGAGTAAATGAGGGAGTGTCTCTTCCAAAGTTATGCAGGGGCTGCCAGTATTAACTACTGAAGAGAATTGCTGATTTGCACTGTGAAGGCTGCCAGCCTAGCTAGCTGGAATTTTGTAGATAATTCTGTGTCATTGTAAATATTAATATAATCCACAGGCTTGTTTTACAAATGTAAAGAAAACTAAATGTAAGAAAACTGTGATATATGTTCTGACCTTCAAAAATGTAACCACAGTGCACCCTGCTGGAAGAAAGCTGATACGTGCAGCATGTTGTGACTGATCTCAAGCTTGGAGACAGGATGTCTGGACTAAGAAATCCTTTCTATTGTATTAGGACAAGAGTTAATTACTAGGTTTTATATGTAAAGTGTCCTTTATTGCTGTGCTTTCCTGGCAGGTGCAAGATTACAAACAAATGTTAAATTTTAAGTTCTCTGAGCCTGTGAAACTTCAGCAGAGGTGTCAACAATGATATAATGTGAAATGACTCAGCAGTACTGGGTGTTTCAATTTAAGACTTTCTCGGAGAGAAAGATTGAACATTTTGGATGTTGTCTGAAGTTGACATCAGCTCACCAGCACTTGCTTTGCTCTGTAAGTAGGATCTTAGACTTTAGTATTTCTCATAGAGTTAGATAGGAATTTAGCCAGATTAGTCTGTTTTCTTTATTTATGTTAGACTATCCTAGAATATTGTATTAAAAGTTTCCTGTGATCTCTGAACTCTTGATTAGCACTGTGTTGAATTGATGAGATTTGTCTTGTGTTTTTATTATCTATTATTAAATATATTTAAAACTTTCAACTGTGGCTGTTTTGTGTAGAGATAATTTAAGCTATTAGAGAGTACCTCCAGTATTTGGTGATACTGTCCAAGCTACCCCAATAGTCTTGCTGCTTAGTCACACTTACTATTTGGATAACAAGAATATGACACAGTGAAATTGCTTACCCTTTGGGAAGGGCCTTATAGTAGCTGATATTAGTAGTTGGTGGCAGTGATTTCTACCTTATAGTCTGGAGAGAAGGGAACATAGCTGGGAAGCCTGTGCCAGCCTTTACCAGGAGTGCCTGTGTGCTTGTATATAACTCATATCTCAAAGTATGTGTGTGTGTCAGCTACTTGAGCAGGGGCACAACGCACTGGTGGGACAGAGAGGGTGCTGGAAGTTTTGGCTTGACCACTAGGCTGAGATCTGTACCCTATAGCTGTGCCAGTGGGGAGTCTTATTGGGGATTTGGAGAGAAAGGGAGAAACCAGTCCCAGGCTGACTGTGATCTCTGTGTGCTTTTAACGGAAATTGTACTTTACTGTGTGTATACTTGTTATCCTCCCAACGTGCATGCCCTCATTGGTGCTAGTGCAGAGGATTGAGGCTCCTTGATTACTGGACCAGTGCGTGGGTGTCACATGCACTCACAATACTAAAGGGAGATTTAGAGAAGAGCATATTAGCTGATAATGTGGTCTTTCCTGATTGCAAATTATCTGTCACTTAAAACACTTTTCTGCATTGTATAAATCACCCCATTTTGCTGCAGCTCTAGCAGACAGCAATGGAGTTCTTTCTGAATCCCTGGGATGTGGTCTATGCAAACATTTTTTTTTTGATCAAGTGTATAAATAATTTAATAAGCATATAAATGTAAACATAATGTATTTATATAATAAGGCACCTTAGTTTTTTATGTATATATGCATGTATGTATATAAACTTATTTATTTATTTAATATTTGTTTACTGGGAAAGTTCGACTTGGAATGAAGCAAATTTTAAGTGGAGTCCCAGGGAGAAACACTCCATATGCATGTCTTTGTAATATGGGAGGAAACTGGAGCACCCAGAGGAAACCCACATGAATGCAGGGAGGACATGCAGACTCCTCACAGAAGGTACTCCAGCCGAGAATCAAACTGGAGAACCTCTTGCTTTGAGGCAACAATGCTACCACTGCACCATATGTACACACACACACACATATATATATATATATATATATATATATATATATATACACACACACACACACACACACACACACACACACACACACACACACACACACACACACACATATACATTTATTTATTTTATTTTTTTGCTGCACTACAGTGTGGGAACAGAACCCACAACCATCTACACCAAAGATGGTGTGTGTGTGTGTGTGTGTGTGTGTGTGTGTGTGTGTGTGTGTGTGTGTGTGTGTGTGTGTGTGTGTGTATTATAGATAGACAGACACATAAAAATCTAGCCATTTTACAAAAAAGGGAATTTATATGCCACAGAAATGGAAGGAAGATTGAATATGGTGCAAGCCATAATTTTTCTTGTATCATTGCATTTGAAAAGTATACTGAGGACCCTTACAGACAGATGTCCTGTGAAGCAATTTTATAAAATACCATTATTTATCTTTTATGAAATGCTGCAAGAGAAGAAAGTTAAAAAAGATGAACAGCAAAATTTATAAAAGTGCAGTAAGAATTATTTTTTTGGAAGGCTTATATAAGGTTGAATATGTATTCGAGAAAAAAGTTTCAAGAAGATATAGTAAAAATAAGACTATTTAGCTGAAAAATGGAATAAGTTAGAAGACAGATATAGGGAGACTATTTCATGTCGAAGAGAAAAGAGTGGATTAAGCATCAGGAATATGGGATTTTATATGGGTACAGTAAATAATTTGTCTATTTCATTTCTTACCTGGCAGTTCTTGCAAAAATATATCAGTGCTTATGTCTAATTAGTAATGCTTATTATCACCATCAAATTAATCCAACTTGGGGACTTTAGTAAGAATCTCATATTTTATAATAGTTCTCACAGAACAGAAGGCCTAAAATTTACAAATTCCATATTCCTGCAAAAGTCCATTACTTCAAGTTTGTGCCAGGTGTAAAACCAGAGACAACCTTTAGATATACATTGTAGTGGCTGCACTAAGAGAATACAAATGAACTTTAAGCATATGATACAGGTGGAGGTTTCCGGTTCTGTTCATTTACATTGTTGGCAGAGGATCTGACAGATTATGCCAGAGTTGCTTGGTATACAAATCTCTCCCTGCATACTCCTCACTAAGGGTAGCCCACAGTTCAGTTTGACGTACACACTGATCCCCACACGCAGCTCCAGTATTGGCAAGAAGTTGCAGTTACTATAATCCATCCTCCCTGTACTGACAATGACTGTTACTCTCAGAATCTGTCATATACTGGAAGTAATGTGTTTTCTGTTCCACTTCTACCCATCTTGGCAATGATCAGTATTTCCTCAAAAGCAGTGCCACAAGTTGGAGCCATTATCTCTCTTTATAAACTGGTGTGAGTGTCTATGCCCCTTAGCCCAAGTGATTAAAATCTCTTCTCTTCCTTTTTTATTAGTAGTCAGAAGTCCCATGCCTAACTCCACTAAATTCCACCCATAGTGTTGCCACACACCCACACAAAACACATTCACACAGACAATAGATACACACTCAAACACCCACATAAGCACCCATGTAGACAACCCCCCACACACACACTTTGTTAGTGATCATGTTATTGGAGGTCATAACATCACACTAATACTCACTCATTGTAGTAGTAATCAGAGCATGATACCAGCCCCAAACTTCTCCCAGTCATATGCTAGACAGATTCACTTGTTCTGATATACCACTTTGACTGCCCACCTTAAGCTAGCACTATGTTAATGATTACCAGTAAAGATTCTTTTTAGAAAGGTACCTTCATTGAAACATTATGGAAATGTATATAACAGTGGAATCAGACAAAATGTGCATGAGTTTGATTTGTAGACATGAATCTATAATGAACTCATTTGCATATAAAGTGTGTAAATCACCCTGAAGTTACACCAGAAAGGGGCCATTTTTAGTCAAATATGGAGATGCAAGGAAAGCTGAGTTGGTGTTTCTGCATACCTGGACATTATTACCGGAGAGATTCACTTTGGTAAATGTTTTATTTTGATGCTTGTGCAAACCTGGAGATATTACTAAAGGGGTGCTTAGGTGATATATTTATTTTAGTGCTTGTGTATACTTGGAAAAACTACTGAAGGGGTCACTTGGGTGAAATGTTTTAGTTTAGTGCTTGTGTATTCTGGGTCATGTTACTGTAGGGTTGCTTGGGAGAATGCCCCATTTCAGTGCTTGTGCATACCAGAAAATGCTACTAAAAGGGATACTGGAGGAGATAATTAATCTGTGTGTCAGCACTTTTGCATACCTGGTTAGACTCCGGATGTGATCACTGGGCAAAATCATTTATTGTGATATTTTAATGCTTGTGGAATACATAGAAGAAACTAATGAAGGGATTGCTGGGGGAAAATCATTCATTTGTGTATCAGGGAAGTGCTTTTGCATACTTAGACAAACAAGTTCATGGATTGCAATTCTAATATCAGTGGCGAGGCACTAGATTTAACAGTGGATGTGAGTACCACAGGGATATTGGACTATGAATTGCAAAACCGCATTATTAGCATACTACGCTTTACAACACTTCTCATTTGCATTATGTTTAGACCTTTCACATTAGTGTAAATGGCCTCTATGAATGCCTTTGTTAAGAATCAGGAATACCCATATCGCATTTGCATAAGTGACTAGAAATATCACCCATGATGTACAAAGAAGGCATTCCTTAATGATATATAAGTGTAAAGTTGAAAGTAGAAGAGGTATTGAATGACTTGGAGAAAATGGTAGTCTCTGGTAAATATTATTGCAAAATAAACAAAGGGAAGATAAAGTAATACATGTTGGACAGAATTATGAAGTGGCACTGGAAACAAATGTAGACTATCTGGTGAGTATTATGACAAAATAAATTGAGGAAGGTAAAGTAATAAATGTTGTTGGGTACAACTGTGAATTGACACTGGAAACAAATTAAGACATTGTGAGGGCTTATCTAGTGAGAACAAATACCTATTCATCTGTCACCTGAAGGACATACTAAAACACTGTGATGATTATCCAGCCATATTGCAAACATACTTTAATGTCACTGGAAACGATTTAAGTTACATAGTACAGGAATGGCTTGTATTGTATCACAAAGCCTAAAGGGCTGGAGACTTGTTATGCTGATTTGATTGTGTAACACAGCTTGTTAGGTTGCATTGTTTATGTACACTGCACAACGTAATGACACTAGGAATCACCTAAACATATGCCAAAACAAGCAGCAGGTATGCCAATGAAAACAAACACCAGCTTTAAAAGTCAGCATCAGTAATTTCACTTTAGAATTTTAAATTAAAGTTGATGAATAAGCAATTCTATATAAAAGACAGTTAAAATGAGAAAGGAAGTAAAGCAATTAAATATAGGCAACTTCCAGAAAACAAAAAAACAAAACACAAACAAAAAAAACTTTCTTTTTCAATTTCTCCTGCAGTCTTAAAATTTGTGCTGTGAGAAAAGCCAATGATGTTCTAAGATTAATTTTAGCCTGCTCTCAGTTACCAAGAAATTTATAATTCATTAGTTGTATAGCAATAATACTCTCTCAAGCCTCACTCTCTATGGTATTATTATTAGACACCTTACGAAGTATAATTTCCTGGTAAAAAGATTTCTCTATGAAAAATATTAGAGCATTCTTTGAGTGGTTTAAATAATTGCAAGTTAGTTTTACATCAGACTCTCAGAAAATGTTGGAAACATTTAATGACAACCAGAATATTATACAGAGACATTGCAAAGGGTAGACATGCATACAATAATACACTAATAACTTTGAAGAGGACTAACCTGTCTTACAGTTCAACTTCTATTTTTCTATTTCCTTTTATTTTGTGAACATTTTCCAGCGGGATCACTTAACTCTGCCCATATTATTTAGGGGATCTGACAATATCTGAAAACTAGCAACACTAAAAATTACAAATTTAGAAAACAACACTGTAAACATCTAAATGTCAACCCAAACAGAAGCAGACACATATTTTTGCAGCCCTGCAGACCCCACATATCTGTGTGTGTGTGTGTGTGTGTGTGTGTGTGTGTGTGTGTGTGTGTGTGTGTGTGTGTGTATATATATATATATATATATATATATATATATATATATATCTATATATATATATATATATATATATATATATAGATAGATATGGTTTCACTTCAGAAGCCTGAATGATCACAAGTCTGAATTGTCTGAGCCGGAAGACCAAAAGCCTGAAATTTCATAAGCCTGAAAACTCAAAAGCCTGAATCCCATAAGACTGAAAATATACAGAGCACAAAAAATGACACACAAAAACACATACAAGACAAAGGATAGCAGTTTTCATCAAGTATGAGAAGGGGGGGGCAAGCCCCCCTACACCCCCAACACCCCCTGCTAATTAAATATATCAACTCCAAGATTACACTTTAAGCAGCGGTGGTGCAGCGGTAGCATTGTTACCTCACAGCAACAGGTTCTCTCGTTCGATTCTCGGCTGGAGTGCCTTCTGTGTGGAGTCTGCATGTCCTTCCCGCAGTTTAGTGGTGCTCAAAAGACATGCGTAGAATGGGCGTGCCTTCATTGAAAGTTGGGCATCGAGCTGGCACCTTAGCACCCGTAAAAAAAAAATCAACTGCCAATCATTAGCGGACTGGAGTTCCGCTGTGGCGACCCCTAACTGGGAAAAGCCGAAAGAAGAACAACAACTCCAAGATTGCACTTAAGTGTAGTGAAGTGCAATCTTGGAGTTGATATATATATATATATATATATATATATATATATATATATATATATATATGTGTGTGTAGAAGGGGGTGTGTGGAGGCACAGCCCCCACATGGGGGGTGCAGGGGGGCTTGCCCCCCTGCTTATATTTGGTGGAATATAATCTGTTTTGTGTTGTCTTCAGTCAGTATATGTATTCTATCTGTTTTCAGTCTTATGGTATTCAGGTTTTTGAGTTTTCAGGCTTATGAAATTTCAGGCTTTTGGTCCTCTAGCCTATGAAATTCAGGCTTGTGGTCATTCAGGCTTCTGAAGTGAATCCATATATATATATATATATATATATATATATATATATATATATATATATATATACTTGATCAGTAAACTTATTTATCATGTTCTGAATTTGTAACAAATTTTGTTTTGGTGGTAAAATCAGTCAAATTGTTTTATAGCTAAATTGCAGAAGGTTGACTGCACCATAATTCAAGATGTTTTTCCCTTTCTCAATGATTGTGTGATGCTGGAGGTTGTTTATTTAAATCTCGCACACTGGTTTACTTTTGTGATCACTTTAGTCAGAGTGTTTCTACCTGTGATAATGGTTATCACTGATAAAGTTGTTTGATGTGTTTTCCTTCTATCAGTCTCATCATTGATGATTCATTACATGCACTAACTCCACAGATGCACCACAATGAGGTTGATAGACAAATGTCATTTTTCCATATTGTGTACTTCTGTGGTTCTGCTTGTGCTGTATAATCCAATCCCCAATCTTCTTTTCATACCTCAAACGTATATATTACTGGCTGTCAGTATAAATAAACTAAACAAAATGAAACAGCTTGTGCTTTTGCATAGGGACAATACCCCTTACAGTGCCTCTGTGGAGACCTTCTTCCTGTATTCTTTAACTCTATGGACCCTCAACATTGAGGGGTAAGGCCCAACTGTCACTTTTTAACATTCTTTGGTCCCACTGTAACTTCTATCCTTGTGCTGAACCGTATGAATGTAATACTGATCCATTATGACACCCTGACATTTTTGCATATGGGATTGGGATGTTACTTCAATGGTGACTGTCATTTAGAGCCAAGGATCACACTGCCAGGTGGCTGACCATGCTGCAGTTTTTCTTCCATACCACCCACTTGCATACACATTCACACCTGTGGCCAGTTCAGAGTCTCCAGACCATCTACTGCATGTCTTTGGAATGTGGGAGGAAACTCAAATGAACACAGGGGGGGGCATGTAGACTCCAGACAGAAAGCATCCCAGATAAGTATCAAACTGGGTGACCTTTTGTTGTGAGGCGAAAACATAAACTGCTTTGCCAGTGTGCAAAACATTGCAAATTAAAACATTAATAATTCTGTAATGGGATATTCAGTATTCTGCATTTAAAGTTCCTAGCTTCCCATCTTCAGAATATTGGCAGGCACCTTATTATATCTATTTATCTAGAAACCTCAAACCGCGGCCCCTCAGAACACACCTGTTCAACCCTAACTGCAAAAAACTATTCCCTCAAATACACAAATGTTCTAAACATGATTTCTCAAAAAGGAAATTAGCTTTGTGCAGGTACACAACACCTGGAAACACAAAGTTATTTTTGTAGACAAGTATTTTCTGCTCTGCAATACATATAGCTGCAACGGAGGATGTGTACTTTTCATTGACCAGCTGAGCCAGTAAATGTGTTATCTGCAATCTGAAGCAGCATGTCAATCAAAGGCACCAAAACAAACAAAACTTTTTCTTCCCTTACCTTTTCTGATGCTTTTGCTTACCATTACATTATATCAGTTTTGATTTCATCTACCAGTCTGCTAGTGATATCAGCTTGACAGCTTTGGTAACTTAAGGCTAAGTTGTTACCTTCTCTAGTTACTTTCTTTTAATCCTGCTTCCATCACAGTGCCTGAAATAGTTCCTGTCATTGTATCAGTGTGTAGTACTCATACCCCTCCCCCTCATTATTGACTCTAAACACATTTTTGTAATCTCTTTGTGACTGCATTGAGATATATCTACCATTTCTTAAATGAGCTGTTTTACTTTTTGATAACTCTAACTTCAGGATTTTACCAAGTTTTGTATGTGCTCTCAATGCAGTGATTATATCAATGATAATATGGCTATCTAGGATGTCTGAATCAATGATAATATCATTATACAGGATGCCTGAATCAATGATAATATGGCTTCTAGGATGTCTGAATCACTGATAATATCACTATCTAGGATGTCTGAATCACCGATAATATCACTATCTAGGATGTCTGAATCAATGATAATATCACTATCTAGGATGTCTGAATCAATGATAATATCACTATCTATGATGTCTGAATCAATGATAATATGGCTATCTATGATGTCTGAACTATCTAGGATTTCTGAATCAATGATAATATGGCTATCTAGGATGTCTGAATCAGTGATAATATCGCTATCTATGATGTTTGAATCAGTGATATTACTATCTAGGATGTCTAAATCAATGATAATATGGCTATCTATGATGTTTGAATCAATGATAATATCACTATCTAGGATGTCCGAATCAATGGTCTGAATCAATGATAATATGGTTAGCTATGATGTCTGAATCAATGATGATATCACTATCTAGGATGTCTGAATCAGTGATAATATCCCTATCTAGGATGTCTGAAATAATGATAATATGGGTATCTATGATGTTTGAATCAATGATAATATTTTCTGCTTAAAACCTCAGCTTTGGCCAGCTAAGATCTAGCTGTATTCAACTGGATGTATAAGAGAATTTAAGTACCTTTTATCTGCACTTTTTAAAATAATACAGCATTTTAATTGATTTATTTGTGTTGCATTGAATATTAACTGAACTGGAAGTCTTGACTCTGTTTTTCAGTTAGTGCTTGCTAGAATGTTATTGCCTGTTAGTAATTGTAGGTGGGGGTAGTCTCATTCATTGATATCCTGTCACTGGCTATTTAAGTGGTACATTTTGAAATATTTTCTGCTTAAAACCTCAGCTTTGGCCGGCTAAGATCTAGCTGTATTCAACTGGATGTATAAGAGAATTTAAGTACCTTTTATCTGCACTTTTTTCAAATAATACAGCATTTTAATTGATTTATTTGTGTTGTATTGAATATTAACTGAACTGGAAGTCTTGACTCTGTTTTTTCAGTTAGTGCTTGCTAGAATTTTATTGCCTGTTAGTGATTGCAGGTGGGAGATAGTCTCAATCATTGATATCCTGTCACTGCCTATTTAAGTGGTACATTTTGAAATATTTTCTGCTTAAAACCTCAGCTTTGGCTGGCTAAGATCTAGCTGTATTCAACTGGATGTATAAGAGAATTTAAGTACCTTTTATCTGCACTTTTTTCAAATAATACAACATTTTAATTGATTTATTTGTGTTGCATTGAATATTAACTGAACTGGAAGTCTTGACTCTGTTGTTTCAGTTATTTCTCCACCCACCCTCCCTCTTTCTGTTTTGGTGTTAATCTTGGTGGCTTTGAAACTGCCCGCCCCTCTTGTAAATTTGTGTTTGGATACTCCTTCTGAGCCCATCTCATTTGCTCACTCAACTGAGTGCAGTGAGATCATATTCTGATTTCAGGCACTCCTACTGAGTACAAAGAGAGCATCTGGGAAATAAAAAAAAAATTTTTAAGCTTGTTTCCTGCCTTTCCTGTAAGTGGTCTAGACTGTTTGTAGGCTTCTGAGCCCCCAAGCCTTTCTGTGTTGGAGGGAACCCTTCTAGCTTAATTTTGTTTTTTAGAACTAGCCAGTTTCCTAGTTTCAGCACTCAAATCTGTTTCTTTGAACTCAGCACTTGTTCAGAACTCGTAAGCACTAAATAAGCTGCAAATTACTACAGCACTCAACTTTCCTCACTTGTCTAGAGGAAAGCAGTTTTTAGTACTTAATAAATAAGCACCTGTCCAGGCATGTCTAAGAGTCAGCTCACGGTAATTTCTCCTGTCTACCTGATGAATCTGGGCATCTTGGGGCAATGCAGCAATTACCTCATGTACACAGACAACCCTCTCCTCCTACCACCCAACACTACAACCTGTGAGAGATGCACTTATATAGCCAAACTGGAAGCAAAGCTGTCTTCACCCAAGTCTGGACTAGACAGTCAAGAGGAGAAGGTAAGCACTTGCACCACACCACACTCATCACATAGTCCCTCAAAACCTACACCACCAAAACACACACATAAAGAGACAAAACACACACCTACATTCACGGAGGCTCTCAATAAAAACCTGCCCAAGAATCAGGGACCTCCAAAGCAGAAACGCAAGCAAACTCCACCCCCAACACAACCCAAATGACACATAGCCCACAAACTCAGTGTGCCAATCAACCACAGCCCATAAGGCATAACAATGTACCCAACACTCTAGTCATAGGTGACTCTATAGTCAGGCACACTGATGTTCCACTCACCAGGCTAAACAAGGAGAAAGTTACTGTCTGCTGCCTGTCAGGTGCCAGGATCCGCCACATAATGCACACACTCAGGTCACTCCATGACAAGTGCAAATATGACACTGTCATTGTCCATGTTGGTGTGAATGACCAGAGATGTACGTCCCTGGACTACATGACAAGAGACATGGAGGAGCTCTCTGATCTTGTAGCCCAGGCAGGTATGACCCTAGCCCTGAGTAGCATCCTGCCATCACCCAGAATGATACCACAGTACAAGGACAAAATGATTGACTTCAACAATTGGCTAAGCTTCTGGTGTCATTCTAAGGGGATCCAGTATTTGTCTGCCTGGGACAACATGATCGACAGACCACGATGCTTTGCCAGAAATGGCCTGCACCTGTCACGTTTGGGATCCCAGATACTGGCTAAGGCTCTTACCACCCCTATAGTGCCTTTTTTAGGCAAGGTTCAAATGACAAATTCACCACCATAACAGGTACAAGCAAGCAAAATCTGAGGGTAATGCTACTCAGTGCTAGAAGTCTAAACCTCAAAATGCACTCACTTGAGGCACTCCTTAAAATGGAGACCATCAACATCCGTGTAGTGACAGAGACCTGGTTCAGAGCTCCAGAGAGCACCACTGCATTACCAGGCTATAATTCATACCACACCTTTTGGCTACCTAACCCGGAATGAAGCACTAAAGGTGGAGGTATGTCCATATTCATTAAGGATATCCACACCTCCAGGCTAGTTGCACAGCATAATGCATCTGAGATTATCCAAGTGCAACTAACTCTCGGCAAGACCGCAATCCAAATTGTAGCTTGCTACAGACCCCCACCATGCCCCAGGATTCCCATTCCTCATTTCTTGATACACTGGAAAGTATTACGGTATATCCCTTCACCATAATAATGGGCGATTTCAACTACTCCAACATTAACTGGGAAAACTACTCATGTACCAACTCTTTTGCTCAAAGTTTTCTGGAATTCATAAATCCCAACTCCTTGGATCAACTTATTCACACCCCCACCAGGGGCAGCAATATCCTAGACCTGGTCATTACCAACATAGGCAACCAGTGTTCCACACCAGAGGTCAATTCCTCGTTCGTCAGATCCGACCACAAGCTAATCACCCTAGACATCCACATCCCACCCCCACCCCCAATTAGGGAAACTACTGTAAAAAACTTCTCCAAAGCCAACTTCACACTTCTTAAGACAGAAGTGGCAAACTTCATGCACCCATGCAGATGGAAAATAGATGTATGGCTGCTGAATCCTACACAAATGCACTTTATAAGCACTTACACGAGTGCATGGATCATGCTATCCCCAATAGAACCAAGATGCTATCCTCCAAAAAAAAGGAAGCCAATCTGGTGGTCCTCTGCCATAAACAAGCTCTACAACAGAAGAAAGGAACTGTTGCAAAAAAGAGTAAAATCCCATGACTGGAGGAACTCCCTGGTCAACCTCAGTAAAATCCTCCAAAGCTAGTTACGAAAACAAAATTGCACTGACTCTAAAGACAACCACAAAGCATTCTATAGCTATGTCAAGAATCTCAATGGCAACACTCAGATCTGCTCTAAGTTACAGCACAATGTCACTCAATATACAGAACCAACTGATATTGCCAACATCCTGGCAGATAGGTTCAGTGCTAACTTTACCCCCCTCTCACTCCCTAGAGGGCCCATCTACATACTGGAAGAATGCAAAGTTCCTGTAATCACAGCTGCACAGGTAGAAAACACACTCTCCAAAGCCAAGAACACAGTAATCATGGGACCTGACAGTATCCCAGGCTGCGTTCTACACGAACTACAGAATGAACTGGCACCCTACCTAAGTACCATGTTCAGTCATAGCCTCACCTCTGGCTTTGTGCCCACTGAATGGCTCACCGCAACGGTTATCCAACTCCACAAAGGGGGAGCCATGACGGACCCCGGGAACTACCGCCCCATTAGCTTGACAAGCCTGGTCTGCAAGGCCATGGAATGTATCATCATGGAACTCATAAACAAAGACATTGGTAATCTCCAAACTCTGGACCCTACCCAGTTCGGATTTGTAAAAGGCAGATCATGTCTCCTAAACCTGATTGACTTCTTTGAAGCAGTCACCAAAGCCATAGATGAGGGTAAAGTGTTTCACACAGCTTATCTAGATCTCGCCAAGGCTTTCAACACCATCCCTCACTCTGGAATTATAGATAAGCTCACTAAACTAGGTATAAATCCCTATGTCACAAGATGGGTTGCCTACTGGCTCACGGACAGAACCCACACTGTGAAAGTAGCGGATTCCAAATCCGACTTCAGACCAGTGACAAGTGGAGTATCACAGGGTTCAGTACTGGGTCCTCTCCTGTTTGGTATCTACCTTTCTGAAGTACAGGCTAACACAGAAGGTCTTTGGCTAACAAAGTTTGCAGATGACTGCAAACTAGGAGCCATAATTGAAACTCCTAACAATGTGGACATACTACAAAAGGGCCTCACTGAGACAGATACCTGGTGTCAAAGCTATGGCCTGAAGCTCAATGCCAAAACATATATTGTCATCCCCTTTGGTAAAACCTCTGTACCCATGAAATACCACATAGCTGGTAGTCTACTTAATGCCAAAAATGTGATGAGACCTTGGGCCACAGGTGGACAGTAGTCTCTCCTTTGATAATCACATCGTCGCAGTGGTCAGGAAATCCTTCTACATAGCTCACCTCATCACAAAAGGTTTCTCATCCAGAAAAAAAGAGGTCATTGTTCCCCTCTACTCATCACTCATTAGACCCATTATAGAGTACAACTCCCCTTTTGGTATGTACCTCACAAGACATCTTCAACAACTGGAAAGGCCACAGAAATACCTCACAAAGAGGATTACTGGCCTCAAACAGATACCCTACACAGACTGTCTCAAAAAACTCCAGCTTTACTCCGTCGCATATCGCCTACTCAGAGGCGATCTCTGCCTAACATACAAAGCTATGTCAAACTCAGAGCTGTTGGACATGCTCCACTTAAAGAAATCCCAGTCCCTCCGAGCTACACGCACTAGGGACCTAAACCTTGTTACCACAATAAACAGAAGATGCTGGAGGGATAGATTCCTTTCACAGAGACTTCCCATACTCTGGAACAGACTACCTATCTATGTCAAACAGAGCTCCTCATTAGCACTCTTCAAGAAAAATCTTGATGATTGGATGGGAAATAGGAAATTCACCCCAGGGATCACTTCTGTGACTCTGCTCGACAGGGGCACAGGAAAATCATTTTCTTGGGTGGCGAAAGCCAGGGTACATTTTTGGCTAGGCTTATATAGGCCCTAGGGCCAATAGCCTAGTACCTACCTATGAACCTAATATCACTATCTAGGATGTCTGAATCAATGATAATATCACTATCTATGATGTCTGAATCAGTGATAATATCACTATCTAGGATGTTTGAATCAATGATAATATGGCTATCTATGATGTCTGAATCAATGATAATATCACTATCTAGGATGTCTGAGTCAATGATAATATGGCTATCTATGATGTCAAATCAATGATAATATCACTATCTATGATGTCTGAATCAATGATAATATCATTATCTAGGATGTCTGACTCAATGATAATATCAGTATCTAGGATGTCTATATCAACAATAATGTGACTGAGTCTGACTCATCCTTTATACATTAAAACATTCTGTGCTAGAAAGAACACATAATCTTCCCCTGACCAGCAAATTCTTTTGTACTGCTAAAATACCTCCTGCCATATCTTCTATAATGCTTATTTTATTCCTGGCCTTATTCTTCTTACTTAGATTCTTCCAACTCAAGACTACTTATTTTATTGGCTACTCCTGTCCACTATTATGACTCCCAGATGGTGCTGCTACCACTACTGGGGTACTAAGCATTCCACCTGCCATTCACAACTCAAACGCGAATCTCTGATTTCTCCAGTTCAGCCCTACTTTCTGAAAAAGGAAATTTCCAAATTTCTTAACTGCTACCACATCTACTTTCCATGTCCTGGGATCCACATCTTATACCACCACCTCCCAAATAACAGTCAACAAGCTAGACACTGTCATACTATGGGCAGCACACATGGTTTTAAGTTTTTGGTTCTAGAACTCATTGACTGTAATCTGAGAGGTGGTGATATAAGAAATAGAACAGAGCTAAATGAATTGAACTGGATTTTGACCTTGAGAGCCGACAGTCCACCTGACTTAAATGAGAATATCCCTTTAAGAATGGCACTTAGGTATAGGACTTTACTCACTAATCAGCTGTGCTTTTTACTAGTTAAGGCTTCTTAATATGGTGCTTTTTTATCTGGTCTGATGAAGTGACTGATGGTCGTGAAAGTGCTTACCAACATTTTTTAATTATGGTTTAAGTATTTTATGTGGTTTTTATTTTTTTATTCAAACTTTGTTTTTATTGGTACTGCTGTGTTTGGTCAGCGTTTGCTTCTTTTCTGTTCAACCTTCCATACAACTGCAGGAATAACTTCTCCCTCTGGCTTAAAGAGTTGACTCCAACCATCAAAACTTATGGCACTGAAAACATGGCAGAACACCAGAAATGTAATTCAGTTCACTAGGTAGATGTTCCTCCTTACTGAAATAAAAGGGCCAGATATCTTACCATTTAACCTTTTCTTTGTCTCTTAGCTCTGGCCCTAGTCAATAACTTTTATTATTGGTCATAAAACCTCAGCATGCTATTCAGTATTTCCCTTATGAATCCACCAGTGACTAAACTGGCATTAACAGCAGGAAGGTAATATCCATAAGTTAGGCTTCACACTTCCATTTTAAAGCCAGTCAGTTATGAACCATCTATATCTGAAAGCCTTCCCACTCCACTTCCCCAGCAGGGTTCATATACAGCTGAAAGCTTAGCCTTCCCAATCATTTAGTTTGCCACCGCACTATTCCCTTATATTGTTTCAAAAATGTTTTTCCAGACATTTAAATCATCCTTTAGATTGTGTTAATTCACTACTAGTGGTGACATCTTCTTTGTTATTATCAAGACGATATATCATAGAGAGCTTTCATGAATGACCTGTCTGGCCAAACTGCCTTGCATGTAAAGGCTAAGTGTCTTGACAACCTTTAGATTTTAACTATTCTGATTTTTTTTCCTTTTCTAACACATTATTTATTACGGCAGCCAGTCTCCTAACCTTTTTCATAGGCAGCCTGGGGCACACACCGTAGAAGACTATTGTGATCCCTAGAAAATCCAAAGTTCTAAGTGGAGTAAGCATTGTATGTAGTTAGTTATTTAGTTAGTTAGTTATTGCCAGCTACCACAAACTTCAGGTCCCCAGTATAACAACTACCTCCTGGCTGGTCATTGTATTTTGGGAATATACCCTAAATGGGTGCATTCCCATCTTGATGGGAAGACCTCTTGGCCACTGGACTATGAACACTTTTGTGTTCAAGAAACTGAGCAGAGATACAATAGGCATCATACTAAAGACACCAAGCTTTTTTTCTCAAGATTTACAGATCTATAGACATACTGGACAGATGTGTAATGATGCAGTGACAGATCTGTGTTCTGCCTTTCTGGTGACATTCCCCACATTTGCCAGCCCACATTACCAGTTGCTCTGCTCTACCTTTTACCAGTTTCTCGGTATCACTACCAGAGCGTGTGTCCTGGGATCACACTTTCAAAATATTCTTACACCTCCACCATTGGAAGTGAGCATACATTGCTTCAGCATTCTTCTTCCCCATCATCAGTTAATCCAGTGCCTAGATCACTAGTCAAACCAAAGATGTCTAGGTCATAGTTATGGATTCATTATATTATTCCACAGATCCAGCATTGACCTACCATTTTATTTCTGCTAAAGGAAATCCTTACAACCTCACAGAGATCCTGAAATGTTAGTATTCCATAGGGAATCTGTTGTCTCCTCTTCCCTAGAAAAAAATAAATCATCTAAGTAATTTATCGCACAAACCTCAAACTGCCTGCTGCATTTTTAAGTATCAAGTTAGACCTTTCATAGTTGGTACAGACAAAGGATCATCTCTTTACTTCTTTATTGGTTACAAAATTCAGTCATTGCCAGTCTTACTTATTAAACTGGCAGCATCCCAAATGTGTATTGTGTGTCTAGTTTTCTCAAAAGCTGCACACCTTTGTTATGAATGACTGTCACAGTGTCATGCAGTGAGGCATATCTGAAAGTAACATCTTCTGGAATTATACTGGTTCTTAAATCCCCTTCTAGTTATCCCTCTTGGTAACACACATGTTCTGTAGTTCCACAATCTCTTAAATTCCTAGTGGGGAATTTGAAAAAAATCATCATTTAGTTTCAACAGTATTATCAGGATGGTCTGAGTTGGCTTGGTGAGTTGTGTGGGGATTTTAGTGTAGAAAGTCCTATGTTCTAACCCCACTTACAGGTCCATCATCATCATCAGCCCCTTTGCCCATTTTTTCTACATGGGGTTTGGGTATTGTGTTAACTGTTGCCAGCTCTTTCAATTCACTGCCAGACTCCTGCCTTTTTCAACACTTATGCCTGACTGTCGTAGATCTTCTTTCACACAATCCATCCAAATCTTTGCTGGACATCCTTACCTCCTATTACCTTCTTCCTGTCTGTCCCAAATCTTTCTAACCAGATTGTCTTCTGCTGTTCTGCACATGTCCAAACCACCGTAATCTGTTCTCTTTGATCCTTTCTGCAATTGGAGTTACTTTGGTTTCTACTCTTATGTCCTCCTTTCTTCATCTGTCCCACAGTGTGCATCCTATCACCTTTCTCAGGCACTTCATTTCTATCACCTCTAGCTTCTTCAACTGTTCTGCCTTTACTGCCCAGGTTTCTGTACCATACAGTAATACTGGTCACACCACTGTCTTGTACACCTTACTTTTCAGCTTCTTTGACATTCTTCTGTCATAGACTACACCTGACACTCTGTGCCAGTTGGCTGCAGCCCCTCTGATTCTAGCTTTGAACCTCTTCATTCAGACTTCCCTTCTCCTCAACCACCCCTCCCAGATACTTGAAGCTGTTAACCTGTTCCACTATCTTCCCTTTTATTTCTATTCTCAGCTTCTTCTGATTTCGCCAATTTGCTGACTTTACTACCGTCTTATCTGTGCTTACTTTCATGTCATGTGCCTTCAGTTTTGCATTCCGTTCTCCTATCCTTTGCTGAAGTTCTAGCTCAGAGTCTGCCTATAATGCCACATAGTCTGCATACAGCAACTTTGTTGATCTGCCCCCTTTGACCTGTTCGCTGATGTAGTCCATCACCCGTATGGACAGCAGTAGGCTAAAAGCTGAAACCTGGTGCACACCCACTCCCAGTGGGAACCCCTCTATGAGGCTGAACACTATTCATACTTGAGTCATTGGATCCTTGTACATAGCCTGCACTAACTCCATCAATGTTTTTGGGACTTCAAACCACTGCAGTACTGCACAGATCAGCTTTCTTGAGAACTTGGCTTAGGCAACCAACAGCCAAAAAACATGTTGCAATATTTATTGAAATAACAAAGATTCACGATGTTTAGCACTTTCATCCCCAAAGCACTGAGATTTCTTCAGAACACATTCCAATAATTTGCACCTTGTTTAAATACTCTACTTAAGGTATGTGACACAAAACCAACTTTTAAAGAACTACAGTAGTAAAATTAAAACATAAAACTTCAGCCTGCTTATAAGTTACGTATACTGTAAAACACATAAAAATGTATATAACTCTAATTATAATACTTGTGCTCTAGTTTTCAGTATAGGGACTAAAGAAATTTGATCATTAAGACCAGGTGGCATGTTAGAGTCCAATTAGAGTTGCCAAAAGGCTTTACATCTTTCTATTTGTAACTCACACCAACCACCTCTAATGTCTTTTGGTATAACATCCAAAATGGCAAAATGGAATTTACCCCATCCAGTACAAGTGCATTGTTCATGTTACATTTCAAAATTGCATACAGATGTTCGTAAACTGTCTTTCTCAAATTTCGCTCAGTCTTCCCAACATAAAAACTATCACATTTGTTACAAATTGCAATGTATACCAAACCCTTGGTTGAACAATTACCTTGTTTAAAATAAATAGGAAAAAGTATACCAGGTAACTAGATTTTTTTAAAATGTAAGAACACTGGTGACAATTTCCACATTTAGTTGTACCTTTAAAATTAAACATATTTGCTGTAGAAGAATGCTCGAAAAGGAATTTGAGGCTTCTTCCCATTTTGTATACGAAATTGGGATTCTCTCCTAGAATTCCTACCAAATCAGGGTGGGTTCTAAAAAACACCCAATTTTTTAAAATAACTTCCTTAACCTCCTTATACCCACATTTGTATGGAACAACCATATTGTTAATAAAAGATCCATTGCCTTTACTACCTTGAGCAGCGGGAACCTTCTCCAACTCATCCACAATTTGTTAAGTTCATGGGAACATACTGTGACAGGAGTACAGATTATCTGGACATCACTGTTTTTAAAGATGACTATGATGTTTGCAGATGACATTGTGATCTGTAGTGAGAGTAGGGACCAGGTTCAGGAGACCCTGGAGAGGTGATGATATGCTCTAGAGAGGAGAGGAATGAAGGTCAGCAGGACTAAGACAGAATATATGTGTGTGAATGAGAGGGAGGATAGAGGAATGGTGAGGATGCAGGGAATAGAGTTGGCAAAGGTGGATGAGTTTAAGTACTTGGGATCAACAGTTCAGAGTAATGGTGAGTGTGGAGGAGAGGTGAAGAAGAGAGTACAGGCAGGGTGGAATGGGTGGAGAAGAGTGTCAGGAGTGATTTGTGACAGATGGATACCAGTAAGAGTGAAAGGGAAGGTCTACAAGAGGGTAGTGAGATCAGCTATGTTGTATGGGTTTGAGACGGTGGCATTAACAAAAAGGCAGGAGTCAGAGCCAGAAGTGGCAGAGTTAAGGATGTTAAGATTTGCACTGGGTGTGACAAGGATGGCCAGGATTAGGAATCAGTATATTAGAGGGTCAGCTCAGGTTGGATGGTTTGGAGACAAAGTCAGAGAGGCGAGATTGCATTGGTTTGGAGATGTGCTGAGGAGGGATGCTGGGTATATTGGGAAAAGGATGGTAAGGATGGAGCTGCCAGGTAAGAAGAAAAGAGGAAAGCCTAAGATAAGGTTTATGGATGTGGTGAGAGAGGACATGCAGGTGGCTGGTGTGACAGATCAAGATGCAGAGGACAGGAAGAAATGGAAACAGATGATCTGCTTTGGCAACCCCTAACAGGAACAGCCGAAAAAGAAGAGAGAGAGAGAGACTGTTTTTAAAGATGAAGTTAACTGTTGTTTTGGTTCTAAGGTTTTTAGAAAATCTACGTTTTCTAATAGATATCTGGACTATCAGAGTTTTCACCCCGACCATACTAAAAGGAATATTATAACAGGACAAATGGTTCAGGCATAAAGAATGTGCTCAGATGAAGTTAATTTTAGGGTACAACTTGATAAAATTTGTCAAATGTTCCATGAAAGGGGCTAGCCAGAAAACTTGATTTACAGGACAACTAGTGAAATTTTGGAAGGGTGGGGTACAAAATATTAACCCCTGCTGGGTAGTGAGTTGGAGAAGGTTCCCCCTGCTCAAAGTAGCAAAGGTAATGGATCTTTTATTAACAATATGGTTGTTCCATACAAACGTGGGTCTAAGGAGGTTAAGGAAGTTATTTCAAAAAATTGGGTGATTTTTAGAGCCCACCCTGATTTGGTAGGGATTCTAGGACAGAACCCAAATTTTGTATATAAAATGGGAAGAAACCTCAAATTCCTTTTTGATCATTTTCCTGCACCAAATATGCTTAATTTTAAAGTTACAAATAAATGTGAGAGTTGTCACCAGTGTTCTTACATTTTACAAAAAAATATTTTAAAGTTACCTGGTATACCTTTTCCTATTTATCTTAAACAAGGTAATTGTTCAACCAATCATTTGGTATACATTGCAATTTGTAACAAATGTCAAAGTTTTTAGGTTGAGAAGACTGAGCGAAATTTGAGAAAGAGAATTTGCGAACATCTGTATGCAATTTCAAAATGTAACATGAACAATACACTTTTTAAGGATACCTCAAGTTGTACTGGATCGGGTAAATTCCATTTTGGCATTTTTAATGTTATACCAAAAGGCATTAGAGGTGGTTGGTGTGAGTTACAAATAGAAAGATGTGAAGTAGTCTTTTGGCAACTCAAATTGAACTTTAACATGCCACCTGGTCTTAATGACCAAATTTCTTTAGTCCCTATACTGAAACCTAGAGCACAAGTATTATACTTAGAATTATATGTATATCTTTTATGTGTTTTATATTGTATGTAACTTATAAGCAGGCTCGAGTTATATGTTTTAATTTTACTACTGTATTTCTTTAAAAATTGGTTTTGTGTCACATGACTTAAGGAGAGTATTTAAACAAGGTATAAATCATTGGAATTTGTTCTGAAGAAGTCCCAGTGCTTTGGGGACCAAAGCATTAAGCATTGTGGATCTTTGTTATTTCAATAAATATTTCAACACTTTTATTGGCTGCTGGTTGCCTAATCCAAGCTTTTTTCTTTTTACTTGGTTTATGTGGAGCTTGGTAGCACCATTGATTCATTATTTTCTTGAGAACTTGTCATATGCTTTCTCCAAGTCTAGGAATGACCAGTTAGACTATTTCCTCATCTCTAGCTTCTTCTCAAGTATCTGTCTCATTGCAAACATCAGATCAATTGTGCTGCATCCTGATCTGAATCTCATTTATCAATCACCCTCTCCAGATTTTTCATGCAGTGTGATAGGAGTTTGATGCCTCTGTATTGCCCACAATTGTGGATTCCCCCTTAATTCTTGTACACTGGCATGAGTATGCTTATTCACCAGTCATCTGGGATACACCTTTCTCTGCACACTGCTATTAGTACCCTTAGGAGTCATTTCTCCCCTATCTCACCCAGCATATTTATCATATCTGCTGTGACCTCATCTGAGCCTGCTGCTTTCCCTGACTTCATTTTCCTTAGTGCTATTCTTACTTTTTATAGGGTGAGTTCCTCTTCTTCTCTCATCACAAGCTGTTTCTGGGGAAGTACAGCTTCTGTGGGGTTTTCTTCATTCAGAAAATGCTGGTTTCTGACAATCTTCTTTGTCTTTCTGCCTTTGCCTTACAACCTAATTTAGTGTCACTTACTGAGTCACTTTCCAGAAGCTGGTACAGTGCCTCGGATGCCCTATTCTTTGCTATAGCAACTTCTTTCTTAGCTTCTTTGTTAGCCAACCAGTAGTCCTTCCTAGCCTGGTCAATCTTTTCTATCTCCCACTTATTCCTGCACCCCTTCTTTCTTTTGATGACTACCTGGACTTCTACATTCCACCACCAGCTTTCCTTATGCACCTTATTTCCATACCTGGCTTGGCCACATATCTTTTTTGTAGTTCTAACACATGCTGTTTTTAGGTGCTGCCATTCTTGTTCAACTCCACCTATTTCCTCCTCTTCTTGAGGTGCTACAGACTTGAGTAATTCCTTGAACTGTTGTACTTTCTCTCCAGTTAACTTCTAGGTGTTCAGCGTGGTCTCTGTTGACCTTAGACCCTTCTCTGACCACTGCTTGCAGCTGATTATGACAACTAGTGGTTTATGCTGTGGGCCGACTGTTTCACTGGGGATGACTTTGCAATCATCTACCCCAGTGCCTTTTCTTTACTAGTAGGAAGTCTACCTGAGTTGCATGTTGGCTACTCTTGTATATGATATTGTGACTGTCTCTCTTTCTGAACCATGTGTTGACTACTATCAAGCCATTTGCCAGACAGAAGTCTAGAATGGCCTGTCCTTCTTTATTCCTCCTGCCCCACTCATTATCAACACCAGTTCATGTTGTCCTGCTTTATGTAGTAGGTCCTGCTGTCTGAATGCACTTGTTTCCTCACTATCACAACCCTGCTGTGGGGTATAGGCTGAGATTATGAATACTGCCCTATCATTACAATGGAGTCTTACAGGTCCCTCCCTCCATAAATCAAACAGTCTTATGAAGACTAAAAGCAGAGATCTGAACCAGCTTCAGCAAATAAACATATCACTGTGGAGAGACAAATTTGTGTCAGAACTACTAACTGTTTTCTGGAATAAACTTCCTTCCTCCGTAGATCAGACAAATTGACAAACTATCTTTTAAGAATCAGTTAGACAATTGGATAGGTGTTCATAAATTCATCTCAGTTATGACTGGCCTATTCCTCCTTGAAAAACGAGGTAAGGTCTAAGGGTGGGTAGTGGCAGCGTGTTAATAGCAACATAGCCTTCTTCTAACTGCCCTGTCATTCAACCTTGCTGGCAGCCAGTAACAACATGACACATCTCAAGGTTATACACACTCCATTGTTAATAATTTTCCCACTGGTTTCTAAATAAATTCCCTCATTGCTCAAATACATCTACACAGTAGAGTTTTCAAACTCCTAAAACAGGGGCATATCACTGGCAAGACACTTTTGACGAAAGTGCTGAAAGTAACTGCAACAACTACAACAATTTCCCAACTCTTTCTGTCACAAAGGCTTTATGCTAGTAATAAAGAGGTATATTCCAGGTGGATCATGCATCACACACACACACACACACACACACACACACACACACACACACACACACACACACACACACACACACACACACACACACCTCCCTGTGAGGGTTTTACTTCCTTATGATATTTAACCAAGCCTTGGTTCTTGTGTACTAAGAACAGTTTTAGACCTAGTTTATTGTAACTGGTCAGATTACACCAAGTAAAAATGATAGAAGTATTAGAAATAAAAAAAAAATGTCTTTTACATATCTGGATCTCATCCTATCAATCTGATTATGTCTCCCTATTAGAAACATAGTTTACATCTGATACTCATATCTTTCAAGTGTTTTTGCGAGGATGCTGTTTATTCAGAGACACCAGAGTACATAAACGTGCTGGAGATATTTCCATACACTAACATAACCTTACCTGGTTTCTGGCTGACATTCAAAACCCCTTTTGTAGCCAGAAGGAATCAGTTTTAGGAACATTTAATATTAACAAGGCCACAACAATTAGCATCTACAGTATTTGTGTTTGTGCTCCAGACAAACATGCCTTGTAGCAGAACAACCTCAAGTCAGAAATAACAACAATGTGTAACATGACGTCTGTTTCAATAATGTGTAGTCATCAAGCCTTCCAAGTTTTTGGTGTTTCTCTAAATAATCAACATGATAATTACCTTGGAAAACCTTTAGCATCTTTAGTTTAATAACTGTGCTACTCCATTTGCAATCACCAGTTATTTGGTTATTCAGGGACATTTTCCACTTTGCAACTGAGAAGGATAGTCTAGAAAGAAGTGGTACAGTACAGAGTCATGTGGAACATCACTACTGATCCCCTTAAGGATACACAGGTAGCTACCCCCCCAAACACACACACACACATACACACACACCAGCTTGTGTTCTGATGCTTAACCGTCATTTACTCAATACATTTTACATGGCATTATAAGCAGTCTGGGCTATTCAACTGAATAATTAAGCTAGAAAACTGACAAGACAGTATACATTTTTAGTAACGACTTAATGACAAAAACATTTTAAAATATCACATATATGTTATGATGACAAGAGCATGGCAAGAAAAGTATATAGGTAGTATATACTAATTGGCTTTAAATATTAGATTGGATACAGTAAATAAGTACTGCATAATAGATGACATGAGGCTTAGGAATGAAGGACTTCAGGTTTGAAGGATACCTGAAAACAACTGGGTAAAGTAGAAATACATGTAGGAGAAAAACATTAATAGCATACATGATGTGCATATTTAAATCGTTCTGTTAGTACAACTATTAGATCATAAAGAAAGCCAGTGACAAAAGAAAGTGACATAAGAAAGCCAGTGACAAAAGAAAGTGACAAAAGAAAGCCAGTGACAAAAGAAAGTGAAAGCTTTGAAGTGACGTCACAGTTGGATTTCCTGTTCAACTGAAGATGTTTTACTTTATTTTTGAATTTTTTATTCTTGAAAATATGCCTGCAAGAATGAAATAATGGATGATTTTATGTTTTATATATTATAAACATTATATTTGTGGAGAAAATGTATATATTGTAAATAGTTATTTAGTAGTTCAATAGTTAGTAAAATGATTTTATGTAAAAATGGTTGTATTATAATCTTATACAAGAACTGCAAATGTTACTCTGAATTTTACTATGAGATTACTTCCACATATGCCTAATGGCTGCTTTTATACTTTTTATGACTACTGATGTTACAATCAAGGAAAAAAATCTAATGAGTAAATAACTGTATGTGTAAATTTCAGTCAGAGTCAAAAGGTGCCTACATTCTAGCCAGTAAAGCTTTTGCAGGGATGCTCAGTGGTGACATGGGAAACTAGGGTGAGTGAAGGCTTTGTTTTTCTACAGTCTGCCAGGATTTTGATTTTTTTTTCCTGGAGAAAAGATAATGCACATGCATATCAAATTGTAACTGACTGTTGACTACACAGCCCAGCAGGGTAATGTTGTTCTTCAAGGGGTAACTATCACAAGTCATGTTAAGGACAAAGAACTGTGTTGTAATGAATAAGCATTAGATCTAAGGGGAGTGTTAGCTTGACTGAGCTGGCTATGATTGAGACAAAACAGTATAGATTTTTTTATTATTATCATTAAGGTGAAGTCCTGTAATAAGTCCTGTAATACTGAGTCAAACCTGTAAAAGAATGAAAGTAAAATTTAAGTTTAGTGCTAAAATGCAGGAAGTTTAATCAGTCAAGAAGAGCGGTGGAGTTACCCGCATAGTGCATGAGTCCATAATGTCTGACAAAGTCATTAACAGATACTATAAATAAGACTGGACCTGTGGTGCATGTCCATAATGAATGACAAAGTCATTAACAGATACTATAAATAAGACTGGACCTAGAACAGAGGCCTGTGGCATTTTGTGATAACTAGGCGAGACTGAGAGCTGACCCTGTTTTATTTGACAGATTGTTGCATGTGTGCAAGACACCTGGTGTGTCACTTAATAACTCTGGAGATAAGTCCATAGTTTTATAGGACAGTACGAATATTAAAATGACATAAAATGTCAACACCTTTTTAAGTTTCCACAAAAAGTTCACTAATGCATTGACCTTTACTGAGTTTGTTGTGGATATAATCTGTAGTGTAAAGGACAGTGACAGTATTCTGTTTTGTTCTGAATCTGTGTTGGATATTGAATGTAGAGTTGGGATCCTAAAAGTAGGCTAAATCTTTGTTTCATGATAGCCATTTGGCATTTTTTCATAGCCAGAGCACTTTTCTGTCCTATTAGCAAGGTATATGATCTGTACTGATGGATGGTTGCTTTCTTCAATGGTCTATTTTCAGTAATTGTCAACATCACACAAAATTACACACAGAAGAAGGGTAAAAATTTGAAGGACCTGTTTGAGAGTGGGAGTAAACTGAAGCCTGTTCATACTACCAAGAGAAAAGGTACTTTTAAATGTGGAGCATGAACACACTACAACTTCATTTCTAACACAGATCAGGTATTTTTAAAATGTAGGAATAAATGGGTGTATGGTAAATGTTTTGGTAATAGCAACTCCTGTGGGTTAATTAGTGATGTGTAAGACCTGCGATGCCTTTTATGTGTGCAAGACTGAAGGAAAGTTGAAAAGACGTATATACGAGCATATGTACGATGTCAAGAAAGGCAACATTAAAAATGCTCTTATATTCTTTGGATCGCCCATGGGCAAGTTATGAATTTTTTGTCTTAGAGGTTGCTACACCGGATGTGAGGGAGGGTTCCTGGGAGACTATCCTTGAGTATAGGGAATTATTGTGGCAGATTACCCTACATGCAAGCAGGACCCCCGGGTTAAATGAAAACATCTCAATAGCACCTCTATTGAAACTCAGGTCTACCAAGCTATAAGTTACTATATATATATATATATATATATATATATATATATATATATATATTTTTTTTTTTTTTTACTATTTTTTTTAAGTTTTTTACAAGTTTTTTTATAACACATTATTAAGACATTTTACTTTATTTTATTACATTATGAGTGTTTATATGAATAGCTTTTAGTTTATTATTATTGCTTAAAGAATGTCTTTTATGGTGTATAATTAGAATGCTTGGAGTCTAGGTGGCAGCATTCAACATACTTTTGAATGTATTTTTAAATTTTATTCTGTCATTTTATTGGTCATTTTATGATTAGGGGGATTATTTAATGGGCCTCAGCTGTGTAATTTGTTACTCTGATGAAGTTCTTGTGAATGAAAACGTATTTGGAGTGTTATCAGCATTTTGGTTTATTGCTTGTCTCTATTTTGTGACATTAAACCTTGGAAGAATTTGTGGACCTGAGTGCTTCTTTCCAGCCTTTTCACTTCTGTTCTTGGTGGTTATTGTGGTTGGAATCCCCATTTTTTACTACTATGTTTTGAGGTGGCCTGCAGATGCATTAGGAATTCATTTAGTGGCCCTCCCCACAAAAAGGTTGTGCACCACTGGCTTAGATGAAGCACTTGTTGAGTTGCATTCTGAATTTTGAATAAGTATTGATTTCCCTAATGTCGATGGGGAGAGCTTGCCAAAGATTAGATGTCTGAGATGAGAAAGCACATGCTGTGCTCTGGAATTTGGTTCAAGGGAAAGTAGTTTGTAGAGTTGGGATCCTAAAAGGAGGCAAAATCTTTGTTTCATGATAGCCATTTGGCATTTTTTTCATAGCCAGAGCAGTTTTCTGTCCTATTAGCAAGGTATATGATCTGTACTGATGGATGGTTGCTTTCTTCAATGGTCTATTTTCAGTCATTGTCAACATCACACAGAATTACAAGTTCTGTACTAAAGGTCTTTCCCTACTATGGTTTCATGTATACTGAGATAAATGCACAGGAAGGCCTCAAAAAGTTATACTTTATTAACACCAGTTTGGACAAGTAAGTATTCCCATTTTGTAGACAGAAATTTTTCAGATTTGACTGTGCAACAGGTTACTCTTATACATGGCCCCAACTCACCTTTAGAACATCTGCCTGCTCTGAGTATGCCATTGTCAGATGGAGCAAACAGACTCCTTCCCAACAGGTTTTAAACTTATCTTGTGGACTGTTAGTAGTTCATGCTAACAAAATGATCCAGCCATGAACAATGTGTATTTTATTTGTTAAATTTCTAGCACTCTTGTGAGCAGTTTTCATACCAGCTACATTTACCACTGTCCCGGGGTCTGAATGATTGCCTCTAGATAAATGTTGTGAAACTAGACAGTGTATATTAGGGTGGCATATTATAGGCAGTTGTGTTTTTTGGTGACTATAATTCCATTTATTTGGCATATAAAGGTAAGAATGTGAAGTAAGGCTGCTTACTTGGACTGTCTTGAAAACATAAGAATAACTTAGAGGGATCAAATGATGCTGGGATAAGTTTAAGTGTGAAGTAATACCCTTGGATAGAATGGGTGTGGTGAACTGTTTTTACTGAAAACCAAATTAATGACACAAATGGAGCCAAGCCCAACTGCATAACAGAATATGCATGCATATGATAATATAGCCAGATGGAATATGTAGTTCCAGAAAATGTAAAGCTATATACAATGTAAGTGAATGTAATATTTATTTATTTATTTATTTATTTACCGGGATGGTCTGACTGGGTGATGGCCCATTTTCAGGGTTGGCCCGGGGAGAAAATCTCCGCAAAAAAAAATACAATAATAGTTACAAAGAACATTAACAAAGAGCAATATACGGAGAGTATACCATTTTTAGAGAACTTAACAATGACAAAAAATTAACAGTAACAAAAATAAGAAGGTTTTACAGAGAAACCCAATGCATAAAAATCTATAACAAAAGAGAATTACAATAGTGCGGAATTATTCAGAAAAAAGGAACATTTTATACAGAGATTTGTTTTTATGACAAAATGTAGTTAGAGATGGGAGATATAAAGAGTAGAGTCAGAGAAAAGATGTAAAACATGTATAGATATATCAACATTTAAATGATAAAACAACTGAAAGTATGAAGTAAAAGAACAAGTTAAGTCTACTGTATAAGATACAGAGGATTAAGAAAAAGGGGAACAATCTAGAGAGAAAAAGAGAAGAAATAAAAGGAGAATAAATAAGAAAGAGGGACAAGCTATAGGGAATAAAAATAGACAGAGAAGAATGATTAATAGGAGAATAAAGAAGAGTTAGGGGTTAGAGGTAATAGAAAAATAGAAGGAAGAAAGCTAGAGAAACAAAAGGAATAGGAGAGAGGGGGGATAAGAATTCAGGACATGAAAGAGGAGAAAAGTAAAAAGTAAGTTGAAATAGTAGGTAAAGTCAGGCAGAAAAGAAAAGGGTCAGAATAAGATGTCAGCCAGGACTAGAGCAAGAACAGATCCAGTTGCTGCCTAAGTAATCATTCAGCATTTTTTGAAATGGGAAGTGTTGGGTGTGGTTAAAATAGTCTGAGGGATAGAATTCAATTTTTGGCAATATAGTTTGAAAAGAGGGAGTCACCAGCTCTGTTGAGGGATTTAGTGACATGAAGGAGAAATTAGGAGGAGGAACGGAGGTTCCACTTATTATTATTGTAGGGTTGAAGCATCAGACGAAGGGCAGGAATTTTACCAGGTTGGTATATGAGTTGATGTGCAAAAGAGAGTTGAGTGTATATTAATTGATGGGGTAATTCTAGCCAATTCAGTTGTTGTAAGGCAGAGCAGTGATGTGTTTGGTGAGAAGAGTTAGTAGCAAATCTAGCAATTTTATTGTAACAGATCTCCAGTTTTTTACATTTGTCTTACTTAGGTTAGTAAAGATGGGGGATGTGTATAGGAGTAAAGAGAGAAGATGAGTTCTAGCTATGTTTTGTCTTGTGGTATTTGTAAGGAAAGGCCTAATTCTGTAAAGAGACCCTAGTCTAAAATGATTTTTTGATGGTCTGTGCTAGGCGATCATCAAATTTTAGGTTATTATCAATAATGGCGCCTAATAATTTTATGTGAGATACAACTGGTATTAAGGTATTGTTGGATGAATATATCTGGAAAGTGGAACAGGGATCATGAGATTTAGATGGGTGAGACAGCATAAGTTTAGCTTTAGAAGGATTAAGTATAAGACGTGATTTAGATAGCCAAGATTCAACAGCTAGGAAGGATTCCTGAGTAGAGCAAACAAGTTGATTCAGGGAAGAAGCAGCACATATTAGGGTTGAATCATCTGCATATTGCACTATAGAAGCTAAGGGGTTGAAGACTGAAGTCACCACAATTCATTGTTGTTAACTATAAGACATGCATTAAGCAAGAGTAGATAGATGTAAGTGTGAACAGTGCACTGCCATAGACTTAGAACATATCACAACAACACACAATTATCTCCATTGAACATGCCATACAGTTGCATATCGCCAGATGAACTATAGGAGAGCTTATAACTGCCACCTATACATCACATGTTGTAATGCAACTACAGTACTGTGTAGTACATGCATTTATTTATTTATTTACATTTGATAACCGGGTAGTGTCCAACTGAGCCAGAAGCCCATTTTCAATGGAGACCTGGGGAGAAAAGCTCCAAGGAAGATTACATAATTATACATTTGTACATATGACAATTACAATAGGAATTCAAATGCATGTTCCTTGACATTGTATCTAAAAGCATATAACAATTGTAGTACAATAAGCTTATACTATTTATACAGACAAAACAAAACTATATTTTTTCAGGATAAAAATATCACAAAATGAAGCTAAGAAGGCTCAATTGCCAAGAAATATTGACAATGGGTGGTGGAGAGAAGGAAGTTAGACAGTAAGGGGTTAAATTACTTAGCCTGGTGGAGAACATGAGCAAAGCCTATGTTTGGTGAAATATTCCTTTAGGGACTGTTCAAATGAATGTGTATCATTGATCGACAGAATATGCTGAGGTAGGGAATTCCGCTGTTTGACAATGATATGTGAGTATAAGGAGACATTGTGAGAGTTTTGGGTTTTGTTAACCTTCAATAATACTTTATCAGCAGACATAAGAGATTTTCGGTTAGTTTAGAATTAGACAAGGTCAGATAGAGCTGGACAGTTGTCAGGTTTGTATAGAACTGTATGGGCAGTTAGTAGCTGTGTCAGAGTAAGCAGGTTCAGGAGCTCTAACCAGTTCAGGTGGAGAAGGGCAGTACAGTGGTCAGATCTTTGAGAGTGATTAGTGGCAAATTTGGCTATTTTATTATAGCAAGATTCAAGGCTATTCGAGTTCAGATTTGCGAAGATTGGTAAATATTTGTCAACAGTAAAGCAGGGAAGATAATCAAAGGGTTCTGGCTGTTACAGGTCTGGCATGGTCAGTAAGATATGATTTAGCCCTATAGAGAGAGCCCAGTTTGACATGAACCTTTTTAATTGTTAGTGCACGGTGTTTGCCAAACTTAAGTCCTCTATCAATTGTGACACCAAGAAGTTTTGTATGTTCAATGGGTTCTATTTTTGTGTTACTGGAGGAGGAAATGGAGATAAGTGGTTGGTTGGATGTTGTTGAGGTATTATAGAAGACCATAAGCTTGGTTTTATTGGGGTTAAGTGTAAGTTGATGGGCTGTTAAGTAGTTTCAATATTGTGAAGGGCTGCCTGAGTTTTTTCTTGGAGTTCCTTGGTAGAGGGGGCAGACCAGATTAGGGAAGCATCATCAGCATATTGTATGATTGAGGCTAGATTTGCTGTGAAGTTTAAGTCATTGGTAAAAATTCTGAATAAAAGTGGGCCAAGGATTGAGCCTTGTGGGACTCCTACACATATAGGGAGCTGGGGGAAGAGTTTATTGTCCCATAAAGTGGCTTGTTTCCTATCTGAGAGGTAGCTATAAAACAAGCTTAGGGCTTCAGGGCTGAAGTTGTAGAAAGTCAGTGTATTGTGAAGTATTTGATGAGATGCAATATCAAATGCTTTTGGCACCTCTAAGAAGGTAGCAGAGACTAGTTTGATTTTGTTTTTGAGCTGATTTATGGTATTAGTAAAGCTAATTAGTGCTGTACTGGTGCTATGCCTAGGTCGAAAGCCGTGTTGTGTATTAGATAATAGATTATTTGACAGAAAGTGGTCTAAGATATGTTGGTGTTTACATTTTTCTAAGATTTTGGCAAGTGGACAGTGAAATTGCTGATTATGTACCTGCTATAGAACACTTATTGAGCTGTATTTCAAAGTGTATGTTTATAAATGTATCAAAGTCCAAATGTATATGGGTACCTGTATGCTAGCCAATGTATAACAAGTTTAATGCTAAACTGTGCATGTGCCCACTTCCCTCTATGTATTGTATTTGATGTTGTCATTTATAGTGAAGCAAGTGCAGGACATTGGCATCTGTAGGATAGCAAGTGGACTGCACCACTGTGCAGCACTGCATGGTGACCTCTCCTCTTTGAAGACCCACCTCTTTGTCAGCTGTAGTAATGCAAAGTGTTGAAAAATTTCTGGTATGGTACAGTACACCATATAAGCTCCAGAATGTTACCCATAAAAAGCTAGCAACTGCACTGAGGTACCACCTGTACCACTGAATGAATGCATCAAAACTGTGAAATACTGCACTCTGTATGGAAGATGGTACTCTCTGGGTACAGTACAGACGGCCACACAAAAGCATAATATACTGTACTTTGTGACCATCACATAAGAAGCATTATATAATCCTTATTTTACAAGAAGCCACAGAGCATTCTGAAAAACAGTGTATGCTGATGTAAATATCACCAAAGTATGTGTGTTTGCATCCTTTGCATGTCAAGGATCATGTGCATTCATTGTATGCTCATTTTATCTAAACTTCTAGTTTATCATAACAAACAATGATATCCCACAGGCAACAGATTATAGAAATAAGTGTACATTATAACATTTGGCAGAAATAATTGTAGTATAAAAGGCACAACATACTGAAAAACATGACATAGCCTGTGATAATGTGAAATTTGGCGATGAAGCCACGGTGGTGCAGTGGTAGCATTGTTGCCTCACAGCAAGAGGTTTTCCCGTTCAATTCTTGGCTGGAGCGCCTTCTGTGTGGAGTCTGCATGCCCTCCCTGCGGTCGAGTGGGGTTTGAAAGGCATGCGTGAATGGGCGTGTCTTCGTTGAAGGTTGGGTGTCGGGCTGGCACCTCGGCACCATAAAAATCGACTGCCAATCATTAGGGGACCGGAGTTCCACTGTGGCAACCCCTAACCAGGAAAAGCCTAAAGAAAAACAACAACAACTGCAGTATTTCTATATCATTCCATGCTATTTAAAGTCAGGATGTATGCTGTGCAAGTTTACAGACTATGTACTATGAGGAGCTCTTATGCAGTACCTTATCAGAAAGTTTGTCTTGCATAATGTGATTATGCTGTTTGAGTTTTCACAAGGATCAGGTACATTCTTAGTATATACACACACACACACACGCACACACGTATTGTCCATAAAGCCTTGATCGACTGTACACTCATAGTCAAACATTCTTTACTGTGAATGTCAATTTTGTTAAAACAATTAAGCTTGTTCATATGATGCAAGTAAGGGGATAGATTTAGTGTGCAGGTTAGGCTTAAGCTAAGAGTTACATAAGGAAAATAGATCTATTGTGGTGAGTGTGTGTGCGTGTGCATAGTGCCTGTGTGCCTTATGTAGTGGTAGCGTTATGAAAAGTTTTTTTTAAGGTAAGGTGTAGGATAAGGTTTAGTACACCTTACTAAGGTAGTGCAAGACAACATATGTGCAAACCAGACTCAGTATATCCACAGAGCAGGGCAGACAGATAACTTTAGTGATTCTGAAAACAGCATTCTAATACAGGTAGTTATGCTGCCTGGCTTTTGAATGGCAGGTAGAGGTGGTACAGACCATCTATTATGGCTCCAGATAAAGCAGTCTGTTTTGCAGGACATAGGCACCATGGGTGGATAAAATCACAAAATGAAAGACAGGTTGTTCACTGTTGACTGACAAGCTCCACAGTGCCAAGCGGGAGGGACTGAAGATCACGCTAAAGAGAGATCCATCAGAGAAGGTGAGTCACCAGTATCAACAAGACTGAAAATGTGAAAGACTTCCTTGTATCATGGGAGAAGAAACTAAAACAGGATTTATCCTTAGGGGCATGAATGTTAATCTGGCCTAGTCTACTCTACCCATGTTTTAGTGGGTGCTAGACCAGATTAGTGCTATATTGCAATGGTTTGCATAAACAGCTTATACACCACTGGGTAACATAATATGTATGATGCACATTTGTAGTCATAGGCAGCTGAGGAGTAAAATAGGTTATTGATGCAAGAGAAAATCAGGTTGCATATGAAAGGACTGGCTGCAGGTAAAACCCTGTTTTACATGTCAAAATGTACTCTTGTAGCATATTAGAAGTTCTTCAGTATGCTGTTTTCTATGCTATATAAGAAGAAGTGACAGGCAATATGTAGAAATGGCTGTGGATAGATAATATGCTAATGTATACATCTCTGTGTAGTCTAGAGATGATATTCAGATAACTGTAGGTATGTTATGTAGCCTTACCGACAATGCTGCATAGTTATGTGAAGACATGGAAACCAAATATGATAACGCAAAGTGTATGTTGAGAGCTACAGTGTCACATAATGCCTCACTGGGCACCAGCCAATGTAGAATTGGCAGTGCCATCATATTGGCCCAAAATGGCAGCCCTGTCCATAGGCAGTGTTGAGAATGGATGTGAGGTGGCTGTGTATGTGAGCCATTGCTTGGGGCATATTCAAAAGCTACATCTGTAGCTGTCAGAATTCATGGTATTCCCTGCCATGGGTGACAATGATGTGGGTACATATGATTAACTACCTCCGGGACACAAATTTCACTAGACAACATTATGCAGGCCCATCTCTGCCACAGGAGATCATTTAGCCTTGCATACACTGATCAACAATGGTATAATGGGCAAAGTTCACAATCTAGAATAAAATCCATGTCTGCAGAGTCTTTGAATCCTGACCACTCTCATTAACAAAGAAACAGCAGAAAACAAGTATGCAGTTGCTGTCTATACATGTGCTAAAAAGACATAATCCCTGACACCATCTATCCTTCCAGCAATCTCACACCCAGCATCCTGCAGCAGTCATGAGTCTCACACCCTTTTCCTGCTTCCAGTTTTCTGTGTCATACTTCATGGTTCTGTTTCCAAGATGTGTATCTTGTTCCTGATATCAATCATGCACTAGCCTGTCAGTCAAGCTTGAATTTGTAGCTAACTCTCCCGGATTTCTTTTAGCTGAACAACTTTTCCTTTCATGAACTACTGGGAAAAATTACTTGTTATGGGGGTCAGCTTGACTCTAAGTTCTTAAAGAGGGCTCTGAATTCATTGCCACCACCTGGCATACATAAACAACTTTTCTTTCATCTTTTCCATTTTTGCATATGTCCGGAAAAAAATCAGGGGAGATCTGTTCACACATGCACAACAATATGTACTAAAGTGACAACCATCACCCTGTCTCTACAGTCTTGGTCCTTGCAACATCTGTGGAAAGAGGGCTCTGAATTCATTGCCACCACCCGGCATACATAAACAACTCTTCTTTCATCTTTTCCATTTTTGCATATGTCTGGAAAAAAATCAGGGGGGGATCTGTTCACACACGCACAACAATATGTACTAAAGTGACAACAATCACCCTGTCTCTACAGTCTTGGTCCTTGCAACATCTGTGGAAAGTAGAATTTACCAATCTCACAGAATTTAGGGGAGGCTATGGCATTGTCTCACAGACCATATCTTCCACTCTGGATATAGTACTATATCTGTTGTAACTAACCAAATGAAATACTGGTTTCTCACATGTGCAGTATTAGAATAACTTAAGGTGTGTGACTCAGTCAAATGCAAACTTCTACTGACCACGTTCTGCAACTTGAGGCTTGCCCATTTAGACACAGACTGATTTTGCAGGGCATATGTTTGTCTTACAAAATTATCACTCACTGAGTCCTAAGAGACTGAGGAACTTCGGAATGGCAAATTTTCAGTGACTGACTTACAGATTAGCGGGAACCAAGTGCATCTGAGGTAAGCAGTCCATCAAGCACCATGCAAAACAGAATTATTGCACCTACTATTCCAGATAAAAGGGGAGTTAGATGATAGAAGGATAAGTTGCAGGAAAATAAGGGTGAGGAAAAGTGTACTTCTCTGCAACGTCTTAACCCAGGGAAATATCATGAGGAAGTTCCTTAGAAACCCTTATTAATTTGTGTAAGTAATGTAAAGGTGAACATCAAAGTAAGAAAAGTGTCTGACAGATGACTAATGAGTGACACCATGGGTCAGGGTAGCAGGAGAGGACCATGCATGGAAGGGGCATACATGAATGAAGTGTATGGAAGATTTTGAAAGAATTGGAGGACAGGTGTACAAAATATATTATGTCATTGCAGTCATGCTGCCAGACCCGGGTTCCTCACATGCGAGCAGTCCAGGTGACATACTAAAGAAAGAGATGAGATAAAATAGAAACACTGCAAGTAATACTTCTCCCTGGTTAACAGCAGATGCTGTATCTAGACATGTCTTGCTTTAGACCTACTGGTACAGGTGTGATGTAGGCAATTCATGTTGCATATCCGGCTAGAGAGATGATTAGAAACATTCTGCTCTCTCAGCAGGAATTAAAACATTTCATCTTAGTAGGACAGATTAGTTTTGGTTCTCTTTCTGCTTCATTCTTTCTAGCTTTTCCTATTGCCTCCATCTAATTACTGGATCTATCAGTCTCTCCTACAGCCCCTGGACCATCCCTGCTCTAAGGTTGGGGTTGGGAAGGAATCTAAGGGCATCCTAAGGGGTCATACCATTTACTGTGTCCACTTGGGGATATTTCATTTATGAAACAGTAAACAAAAATAAATAAATAAATAAAAGATTTGTTTCTATTTCCCATTTCTGTTTTTTGTTTTTTAGTGTGTTTATTTTTGTTGGTTACTGGTTTATTAGTTCTTTACATGGCTAGTAAGAAATCATCACAAGATAGCAAACTTACTAACATGCCAAATGAAATATTATCTGGTGATTAACTCTCTTACTGCAACAACATGTTAAGTAGGTTCCACCTCATATGGATGTTGCATCCTTTTTGCCAAGTAGCTATTGTAGGCAGCAGCGGCCTTAGGTCAGCTGGTGCCCTAGGCAAAAGGGCTCCACAGCGCCCCCCCCCACACCACCCAGGTGCCCCCAGCCTGGTCTACCTACACCAAATAAATACTGGAAAAGCGCCCCTGCTACAGCGGCACCCTAGGCAGCCGCCTAGTTGGCCTATGCCTAAGGCCGGCCATGACTGTAGGATGCCAAGATTACTTTCAGCCTTCTGAACTTTTGGTGGTTATTCAATCAGAATCCAACACCTTGAATGGTTCTTCTCAGTGAACAGGTCAGTTGTTGAACCAGCTATTTAATTTTTACAACTGGTTGCATTCTACAGAGTTCTATTTGACAAAGTATTCTACTGTTCCTTGTGGCAGTTTATGCACACAGCTTCCTGAACTGGAACACAAATGTATCAAGTTCAGGAATTTGCAAATATAATATAATTTTTGGATGAGTGTGTAAGACACAAACGGGTTCCAAAAGGCCTGATGGTTTGGAAGTTTCCATACAGATTACAGGAGAACTCTACTTTACATATGGAGCTCCTTGCTCTGTTTGATCATATAGTTGTAAAGTAATGAAATTACTTATTAGAGATAATGAGAGAAAGTTAAAGTAACTTCACCAAGATATAAAAATCCAGTACTTTTCCGTTATTGGGGCAACGATGAAAATGCGGTCGCTGAGCTGCGAATGTACACAGAACACAGAACCAACAAGGTTTAACAGATGATGTTTCATTTCATATGTCTTTATGTCACTGTCACTGTAACAGACATTTGTCATACCTAGTGGTCTGACACTTTATTTCTTCGTAAGTCTTCATTTTGAATAGTTGGCAGTTTTTACATTAACGGTTCTTTAACCAGTTCTTGTCTAAGAGGTGTCATAATTTCCGTGAAGCTCCTTTCTACAGTTGCTCAGTGCTATATATACATATGATCTGCATTTTACAAAAACATTTTTGAATGTGATGAATGGAGGGGGACTTTTTTTTTTTTTTTATTTCAGGCGAATGCTGCTAGCAGACAGGTAAGTGGTGTAGTCTGAAACTTTTTTTTGGTGTCTGCTTTTGTTGGTTAGGCTGACAATGAAACTAGCACTGTCCTACAGACACACATATATATGTATATGGATTTTTTTTAATTTGGAATCAGTTTTTCTGTGGTTGCCATCCATTCTTCTTACGTGTGTTTACTGTAACATTAGTTTCCATTATCCCTTGAAGCAAATAGTGAGTCAGTGATACTTGTAATCCTGTACTGATTCTTGATGTTGATTATCTTGTTTTTTGAGACCCACATTGTCCTGCCGATACCTAATATCTTCCTTTTTTTTTTCTACTAGCAATATGGAATTAAAGTCACCTGATAGACTGCAGCCCTTTAAATGCCGACCCTGCATACACAGGACGATGCGCGTATGACGAGCAAACTGTTATCTCTTTCATTGCTGGGGCACAAGTAAAGGCAGTTAATTTCCATTATATCACTTAATAACATGCACTAATACTAGTCAGACTGCAAATGAGGAACATCATTTTTGTCAAAGATATGCTGTTTGACTTTGCTGGTTCTATGTTTTGTGTACAGTCGCGCATTTCAACTGTTGCCACAATAACGGAAAAGTACCTAAAAATCTAAATGATTCTCTACTCAGTGATTTAGTTTCTCCGCATGAAAAAGATTACACATCTATTTTTGAGACAGTTGATTGACTCTGAAGAATTGTATGGCCAGCAACACAATGATGCCTCTTTTTTTATACCAACATCCATTGAGAAGATCAAAGACTTATGACCAAAACTTTGGATCAACAATCCAGTCAGGGAAACCAGAGGTACCAAACCACAGAACAAAAATGGGCACTGAGGCAGGAACAAAAGGAGGTAACAAGAGTATGTGTGCTCACGCTAACCCCACTGACCTTAGGTTACAAGGTCATGCCAATACAGGTGCTGTAAATCATTTTAATAAATTCAATGTTTTTAATTTGAGTAGCCTGAATGTTAACAATGGCTTAACTAGTTTATTTAAAAAGGGCTTCTCCTTTGCTCTGAATTTCAGGCTAGACTTGTTGAAAGCCATAGTTCAATTAAAACTATGTACTTAGAATTTGAATTTAAGAATGTATTTTGGTGCTAAGATGTTAATTTGTAGTAGTTCCTGGATTAAGAGAAAAAGATACATTCATTCCACTGCCTCACACTATGATTACAGTCTTTGAAAGATTATGTGAGGACCAGTTTGGACAAGTGACGCTATTTGGATAAGTTAACATCTCAGGAAAAGAGATTATTAAAAGATTTGACTCAAAACAGGACCATTACGTTAATGAGACCAGATAAAGGTGGTGGTGGTGGTGGTATTGATGGATAGTGTTCACTATTCTTTCAAAATGTTGCAACTACTTTCTGATGAAGACACCTATATAACACTTTTGAAAATATGAAATTAACATAACATATACCACAACCGATTACGGCTTGATAAACTGGTATTTGCGGGGTGTTAGACTTTGTTATGGTTTCCCATCCTGTGACACTTTTGATTTTTGGGATTTACAAGATTCATAAACGTACTTCTGATTTGTCACCAAGACTGATTGTGGCTGCTAATGGCTGTAAGAATGAGACATTTGCTGTACGTATATTGATACAAGTTGTAAGTATGTACTGGATGACTACACTTTATGAGATTTATGACAGTTCTTGGACAGTTTCAGCTCAGTGCCTTCAATGGAGGTGTACTCTTCATTACAATGGATGCACTCTATTTTTTATGGTCATACTTCACTGCAGTGGTTTAGAGAGTTTGGGGCACTTGTTCTTTTTATTACACTGACATTATGGAGTTGAATCCTTGTTTTGAATATTGTTTTTTTTAAAGGTGAATATTTCCACCAAAACTCTAGCATAGCTAGGGAGGCAGCTTGTGTCCCCCTTTACATCATTACTGTTTTGGCTGATTGGGAGGATACATTTTTGTTCATATCACAGCATTTTGTTGTTCAAGTTCAAATATATTAGCAAATTTTGCATGACATAATTTTTTGAAAGGGCAAGAAAGAGGCCTTGTTTGCCTTACTTAGAGATTATTGCACACTATTCAAGGTTTACAATCCAAATCAGGCATGAAAGTGTTAGGTATTTAGATATTTCTTAAAACTCACAATTTAAGTTGTTTTTCATTTACAATTTAATGCAAAGAGGCTTATTCTAACTCTTTTTATACATTTTGAAAGCTGCCACCCTATGTACCAGACATTAGTATTGTAAAGGGTAAGATGGTGGGAATTTCAAGACTTATTAATGATGACTTGTTTTAAGTTTGAGTTGGACAATTTGATTTCTATGTTTTCTGACAGGGGTTACCCACAACAACTGTTACACAATATCAGGAATGAGATTTTAAAAGGGAAAAAATATAGATTTCCACCCTTTTAAATCCTAATCAGAATGTTGGTGTCACTACAAAGTTAAGCTACCCCACTTTTACCAGAGGGAAAGATACTTCATTGGTTTTACTTTCAGTACTGGCACTTTTAACTACACAAAGATATTAAAGAAGGCTTCAAATATTTCCTTTAATCACAATATTAAAGATCAAGTTAGGTGATGCACTCATGCATAGCTTATAGTAAAGGTAGAAACATTAAAGAAATACTTGACGTGAATTCTCTGCAAAATTCAGCAAGTATGAAGTGGGAATTAATTATATTAATTATATTATAATTCATTATATTCCACACAAAACACATTGATGCTCAGTATATCAAAAAGGAAAAACATTATCTTTTCTGATGTACTATCTGTAACCCAACTACATTCAGATCAAATTTGTCTAAATAGTATTAGTGTTATGGGAAGGGTTTTTTCATAGGATCATAGTTATAATAAGATCATAGGCTATTGGCCCTGAGGCCCCTACAAGCCTAGACAAGAGTTTACACCCAAAAATAAACCACAGTCAGCAACCATTGCCACTGTCAATGAGGAATACAGGTGGAACCCCTGGGACATATTTGTGGTTTCCCATCCACTCATCAAGGTTGCGCTTGAAGAGGGTCAGCCACGTACTTTGTTTGACATGTGCTTGCCCATACCTTACTTGGATAGAAGGAAGTTTCTCTGTTCACTGTGAGAGAGGGAGCTTTAAGCAGCCTATCTGTCCCTAGAGGAGTGGTTTCAGCCCAGAAATTAGTAGTTTATTGGCAGTTTTGGGCTACTTTCTATCTCTTTCATTTCCCTGCTATAAAACCCGCATTTGCAACGTTTTTGTGCTAGTATACAGCTTGGCAAGCTCATGACTGGTGCTCTACAGAGTTCTACAGCAGCAGAGAGGCAAAAGAGAGACTTTGGAGTGATTAAGTATCATTTGTCCGCATTTTCTTGTTGCCTTTAGCTAATTCCACCTAAAACACCGATTTTCTGGAGTTTCTGTGATTTAAAAAGCTTGTTTCAGCTACATATTGTGCTTATTTTACTGCCTGCACTTTAACAAAGTCATTTTGTGTTTAAATTACCTGTATAACTGTTGTAGGCTACACACTCAAGTGTGATAGCCATTTCTGTGTATTTAAAGTGTTTTTTTGATTGTATCTGCTTTATTTTCTGAAAAAAAAAACAAAAAAAAAAAAAAATACTTGTTTTCCCGCCTGTCTAAGCTATTATAGTCCAGTTTTCAGGTTAGTGCTGAATTCAAGGCTGTGTTACAGGTTTCTGTGTTTGCTCATACCTTACTTGGATAGAAGGAAGTTTCTCTGCTCACTGTGAAAGAGGGAGCTTTGAGCAGCCTATCTGTCCCTGGAGGAGTGGTTTCAGCCCAGAAATTAGTAGTTTATTGGCCATTTTGGGCTAATTTCTCTCTCTTTTATTTCCCTGCTATAAAACCCACATTTGCGTGGTTTTGCGCACTGGGTAGCGCCAGTTAGCTAGGGTATAACTATTCCCGGCTCCACAAAGTCTACTCTTCAATTTTTCCCTTGGAACTAGGCAAACTTTCAACTTAAGCACTCAAACCATTCACTTCTCATCGCGGCACTTGCTCAAAACTCATAGCGAGCACTAATAAACCTTAGCACTAGAACCCCCTATACTGTAGAGAAGGACAAGGTTCTCTATTCGACCTTACCTGCCAATAAGTAAAACAGTTCACTGTACCTATCCAGGCATGTCCAAAGGGCAGTTTCAGGTGTACCCTCTGGTCCAACTGGTGAATATGGGCATTTTGAGGCAATGTTACAATTGCCTCATGTACACAGACAACCCTCTCCTCCTTCGACCAAACACTAATACATGCGAGAGATGCAATTATGCAGCCAAACTGGAGGCTATGCTCTCTCAACCCAAGACTGGACCAGGCAGTCAAGAGGAGAAGGGAATTACTTGCATCACACCACCAGTCTCACATAGACCTATGAAACCAGCACCGCCAAAAAACACACATAAATACATGAAAACATACTCAGAGGCTCTAAATAAAAATCTGCAAAAGCGACAGAGACCTCCAAAGCAGACATCCAAGCAACCTTCACCCCCCCAACACAAGCCATGAAACACATACTTTACAAAACCAGTGTGACACATAATCACAGCTCTTAAGGCAAAATAACATACCCAACACACTAGTAATAGGTGACTCTATAGTCAAGCACACTGACGTCCCACTCACTAGGCTGAACAAGGAGAAGGTTACTGTTAGCTGCCTGTTGGGTGCCAGGATCCGCCACATAACACAAGCACTCAGGTCACTCCAGAACAAGTACAAATATGACTCTGTCATTGTCCATGTTGGTGTGAATGACCTGAGCCGTACCTCCCTGGAATACATGAAAAGAGATATGGAGGAGATCTCTGATCATGTAGCCCAGGCTGGTATAACCCTGACCCTGAGTAGCATCCTGCCCTTACCAAGAATGATACCACAGTATAGAGAAAAAATTATCAATTTCAACAATTGGCTAAGCTTCTGGTGTCATTCAAAGGGGATCCTGTGTCTGTCAGCCTGGGATGACATGCTCGACAAGCCACTCTGCTTCGCTAGAGACAGCTTGCACCTGTCACCCTTAGGTTTTTGAATACTGGCCAAGGCTCTTGCCACCCCCATAGTGCCTTTTTCAGGCAAGGCTCAAAAGACAAACCCACCTCCGGAAATAGCACAAGTAACAAAAAACTGAGGGTAATGCTACTCAATTCCAGAAGTCTAAACCTCAAAATGCATGCACTCGAGGCTCTCCTCAGTATGGAGAAAATCGATATATGTGCAGTAACAGAATCCTGGTTTAAGGCTCCAGAGAGTACCCCAGCACTACCAGGCTACAACTTATACCATACATTTCAGCCACAAAACCCGGACCAAAATACAAAAGGCGGGGGAGTATCCATATTCATCAAGGATACCCACATCTCCAGGTTAGTGGCACAGCACAATGCTTCAGAGATCATCCACATGCAACTAACAATGGGCAAAACTGCTTTTCAAATTATAGCTTGCTACAGATCACCCACCATGTCCCAGGACCCCCACTCTGCATTCCTGGAAACACTGGGAAACATAAAGGTCCTACCAAACACCTTGATTTTGGGTGATTTCAATTACCAAAACATTAACTGGGAGAACTGCTCAAGTACAAACTCCCTTGCTCATCATTTCCTAGAATATATAAACTCAAATGCCCTGGATCAACTGGTCAACACCCCTACCAAAGGTGACAACATATTGGACCTGGTCATCACCAACATGGGAGACCAGTGTTCCACACTGGATGTCAACCCCTCGCTGGTTAGATCTGACCATAAACTAATCACTCCGGATATCCACATTCTGCCAACACCCCTGATCAAAGAAACCACTGTGAAAAACTTTTCAAAAGCAAACTTCACGTTAATTAAGACTGAGGTGGGAAGTTTCAAAGCCCCTATGCTAAAGGATAACGCTGTCCAAGCTGCAAAATCCTTTACTAATGCACTCTACGGGGACCTACAAGAATGCATGGATCGTGCTATCCCAAACAAAACCAAGACTCACTCCTCCAAGAAAAGGAAACCAGTCAGGTGGACTACTGCCATAAACAAGCTATACAATAGAAGGAGGAAACTAGTACAGAGTTAAATCCCAAAAAGGGAAGACATCCCTGATCAGTATCAGCAAGAAACTATGTTCCCTCATAAAATCATCTAAGGCTAGCTTTGAAAGAAAAATTGCCATGGACTCCAAAGATAACCACAAGGCATTCTTTAGCTACGTCAAGAATCTAAGTGGCAATTCTCAGATCTGCTCAGAGTTAGTGCAGAATGACATAAAATACACTGAACCGACCGATATAGCCAACATCCTGGCAGACAGGCTCAGTGCAAACTTCAACCCCCTCTCACCCCCGAAAGGGCCTATAACTATACCAGAAGAATGTAGTGCCCCTGAAATTATAGGCACTCAGGTTAAAACAGCCCTCTCCAAAGCCAAAAACACAGCATCAATGGGACCGGACAGTGTCCCAGGCTGCGCCCTACATGAGCTCAAAGATGAACTAACCCTTCACCTAAACACACTGTTTAAACTCAGCCTCTCCACAGGCTACATCCCACAGAGTGGTGCACAGCAACAGTTACTCCACTCCACAAAGGTAGAGCTACAATGGATCCCAGGAACTATCGCCCTATAAGCCTGAATAGCTTGGTCTGCAAAGCTATGGAGTGCATCATCATGGATCTCATTAACAGAGACATTGGAAACCTCCAAACACTGGACCTTACCCAGTTCAGCTTTGTTAAGGGCAGATCATGCCTCCTAAACCTGGTAGACTTCTTTGACACACTTACCGAGGCTATAGATGAGGGAAAGGTGGTCCACACAGCCTACCTAGACCTCACAAAGGCCTTCGACACCATTCCCCACTCAGGTATTACAGACAAGCTCACCAGCCTGAACAAAACCCCCTACGTCACAAGATGGGTTGCCAACTGGCTCACAGACAGAACCCACATGGTAAGAGTTGTGGGAGCTAGGTCTGACTCTAAACCGGTTACAAGTGGCGTTCCCCAGGGCTCAGTCCTAGGACCCCTCCTGTTCAGCATATACTTCTCAGAGGTACAGGCAAGCACAGGAGGACTATGGCTGACCAAGTTCACAGACGACTGCAAACTAGGGGCTATAATTGACTCTCTGGCTGACACAGACATCCTCTAAAAGGGTCTCACTGAGACAGATACCTGGTGTCAAAACCATGGCCTCAAGCTAAATGCCAAAAAGTGCATAGTCATCCCCTTTGTAAAAAACAAAGTACCCACAAACTACCACATAGGTGGTAACCCCCTAAATATGGAAGATGTAATAAGGGCTCTGGGGACCCAAGTAGATAGTAACCTCTCCTTTGATAATCACATTGCCAAAGTGGTTAGAAAATCCTTCTATGTTGCCCACCTAATCACAAAAGGGTTTGCGTCCAGATCAAAAGAGGTCATTGGGCCCTTCTACGCATCACTCATCAGACCCATCATAGAGTACAATGCCCCATTTGGGATGTACCTTACAAGACACCTGCTGCAACTGGAAAGACCACAGAAGTACCTCACCAAGAGGATCATTGGCCTCAAGCAGATGCCCTATGCAGCTTGACTGAAGAAACTTCAGCTGTACTCTGTTGCATACCGCCTACTCAAAGGTGATCTCTGCCTGGCATACAAGGCCATGTCCAACCTAGAATTGATGGACATGCTCCACCTAAAGAAAACCATATCCCCTCGAGCCACACACTCCAGGGATCTAAACCTCGCCACAACAATAAATAGGACATGCTGGAGGGATAGATTCCTGTCCCAGAGACTTCCCATGCTCTGGAACAAGATTCCAATCTGCATTAGGCAGAGCTCCTCACTAACCCTCTTCAAGAGAAACCTTGACGAGTGGATGGGAAACAGAAAGTTTACCCCATGGATCACTTAAATGGCTCTGCTGGACAGAGGCACAGGGAACTAATCTAAGGGGGCCGTGAAAGCCAACACATTCCGGCTAGGCTTATAAATGTCTTCGGGCAGATAGCCTAGTATCTACCTATGAACCTATGCATGGGGAGTCTATTCCAGAGATGGGGCAGCCTCTGGGAGACAAACCTGTCTGTCCAGCAGGTTTTGTTAATATTACATATTAGATTTAGGTCTTTAGATTGGGTAATGCACAAGGAGTTAGACTTATGGATATGGAGCGTCTCTAGTAGAGCAGGGTCTGAGACTGCCTTGTAGGCGAGGCACAAATCACCTCTGAGCAATCTATATGATACCGAGTAGAGTGATAGTGATCTGAGCCTGTCCACATAGGGCAGGTGTTGGAGGCCATGGATTCTCTTTGTGAGGTATTTCTGTGGCCTTTCCTGTTGGTGCAGCTGTTTGGAGAGGTACATACTACATGAGGCGTTGTACTCAATTATTGGCCTAATGAGGGAGGAGTACAGAGAGGTAATAACCTCCTTTTTTCTGGAAGCAACCCCTTTACTTATGAGATAAACCAGGTAAAAGGCTTTTCTGACCACTGCTGCTACATGATGGTTGAATGTGAGATTGTTGTCAACCTGTGTACCCATGTTTCGCACCATAGGTTGTGTGCTTAGGGGGTTGCAGTTGATGTGTTAATCGGTAAGGGGCTGTGTTTTTGCTGAATGGTGTGATAATACATTTTTTGTGTTTAACTTAAGGCCATGACTTTGACATCAGTCATTTGTTGCTGTGAGACCCTCTTGTAGTATGTTAATATCATTTGAAGAGTCAATGACAGGACCCAACTTACAGTTGTCCACAAACTTGGTCAGCCATAGGCCTTTTGTCTTTGCCTGGACCTCTGAGAAGTAGATGCCAAACAATAGGGGTCCCAGGACAGATCCCTGGGGAACACCACTAGTGACAGGTCTGCAGTCAGAGTTGGAGACACCTATTTTGACCTTGTGGGCTCTGCAGGTGAGCCAATTGGCCACTCACCTGATGAGAAAGGGATTTACACAAGTTGTGTTAGCTTTTTGATGATGCCCAAGTGGGGGATTGTGTCAAAGGCTTTAGCCAAGTCAGGGTAAGCTGTATGTACTGACGTTCCCTCATTCAGTGCTTTGGTGACAGTCTCAAAAAAGTGAACCAGGATCAACAGGCAAGATCTGCTCTTGATGAATCTGAACTGGGTGGGGTCAAATGCTTGGAGATTGCCTATGTCCTTGTTTATGAGGTCCATAATAATACACTCCATGGCCTTCCAGATCAGACTTGTCAAGCTAATGTGGCAATAGTTTCCAGGGTCAGTAATGGCATCACCTTTGTTTAAAGGGATGGCAATAGCAGTTCTCCACTCTGCTGGAATAAAGCCTGTACTTAGGCTAAGGTTGAATAGGGTGCTCAATGAAGAGGCTAGTTCTTGCTGGAGATGGTGCAGAAAATAGCCTGAGATACTATCAGATCTCATGGAAGCTGTGTTCTTTGCCTTGGATAGAGCCTTTAACACTTGATCTATGGAGACGTGAGGTGTGGGATAAGTATCAGGGCTGTTGAATGGACCTTGAGGGGGGACAGGGGGGTAAAGTTTGCACTGAACCTATCTGCTTGCAAGTCACCACACCATTACTGCTCTTAGCCTGCTAGGCATAATCTAGTACCAGGTCAGCAGGATCAGTGTAAGTGGTACTGTTAAGAACTAGTTCGGAACAAACCTGAGCTTTGCCATGGAGGTTCCTGATGTAACTGAAAAAGGCTTTGTGGTTAGCCTTTGTTTGGAGGCTAGTTTCGATTCATAATTAGCTTTGGAGATTTTCACTAGCGATGTAATTTGCTTGTTGAGCTAAGAAGGTAGTTTTTCCATTTGGGAATGTCTGCCTTTTTACCCTTGGACAACAGTTTCTTCCTTTTGTTGTAAAGCCTGTTGATAAGGGATGTCCACCAGATAGATTTGTGTTTCCTTGAGCAGCAGGTTTTAGTTCTGTTGGGTATGGCTGAGTCCATGCATTTGTGCAGGTGCTTGTATGCTTCACTTGTGTACTGTAAAGCATATTTGTCTGCATCCTTTGGGGGGGGGGGGTTATGTTAAGATGCACATTAGGATTAGGGACAGAGTTGAGGTTATTAGACATTACTAAGGTGGGGGGGGGTGTTGCCTGGTAGTGGACTTCATTATTTCATGTACATCCATTGTGTGGAAGAAAGTAGCAGCATGATACTTGCACTGAGAAGTACTTCTCCTCACACAGCATCAGTATGATTTCCTGCTAGCTATCTTCCCACAGTAGTATATGTTGTCACATGTGTGTTATTATAGCAATAACCCATGCCTGGGTGTGGGTAATGCTGGATTTACCCATGGTTAGTGTGGTTTGGTCATGAGGGCAAAGCCCGAGTGTCCAAACAAAGCCAACCGTGGGTAAATCCAGCAATACCCACACCCAGAAGTGGGTTATTGCTATTATACAATGACATTATTTAAGAAAAAAAATAATTACTTTTCTTAAATAATGGCATTGTATAATTCCTCCTTGCTGCCCTTCCGCAGCTGTCTGGTATTCTGTGGCAGTTCTGATGTACTGCGCATGCGTATGCCTACACCGTACATCAGAGTTGTGGGCAAAAGCAACGGAGAAAGCAAGATCTCCGTTGCTTTTTACAAACTGTTTTGCTATGTTAAATGGGTTTAACATAGCGAGACAGCTTTAAAAAAAGCAACAGAGAATCTCCGTTGCTTATTTTAAAGCTAACTCGCTATGTTAAACCTATTTAACATAGCAAGGCAGTTTTGAAAAAAGCAACGGAGAAAGCAAGACCTCCATTGCTTTTTACAAACTATTTTGCTATGTTAAATGGGTTTAACATAGCAAGACAGCTTTAAAAAAAGCAACAGAGAATCTCCGTTGCTTTTTTTAAAGCTGTCTTGCTATGTTAAACTCGTTTAACATAGCGGGACAGTGTTGCTGTAAGAGTTATAGTAATGGAAAAAGTCTGGGCGACTGGACCGCACATTTTTGAATATTAATGGGGGGTTGTTGTATAATATGGTTTCTCCTAGCACAATATCAGTAAGATCTACAGTTAGCTTTTTTTTTTCTCACAGTAGTAGGTGTAGCCACGTATGTGCTGTGGCTTTTCCTCAGACAACATCAGTAAGGTTTGCAGCTAGCTGTCTTCTCATAGTAGTAGATAGTGCCATGTATGTGTTGTGGCTTCTCCTCACAAAACATCAGTAAGATGTGCAGCTAGCTGTCTTTTTACAGTAGTAGATGTAGTCACATATGTGGTTTTGTGGCTTCTCCTCACACAAAATCAGTAAGATCTGCTGATAGTAGCCTTCTGACAGTAATAAATGTACTCCCTTATGTATTGTTGTGGCTTCTTGTCACACAATATCAGGAAGATTTATAGCTAATGGTCTTCTCACAGTCCACATATGTGTTGTGGCTTCTCCTCATACATCTGTAAAATTTGCAGTTAGTTGTCTTCCCAGGGTAGTACACGCAGTCACTTATGTGTTATGGCTTCTCATCACATAACATGAGTAACCAAACAAAATTGAGCAAACCAGGAAAATAATGCAGAAAACAACAGTTCAGCACAGGTACCACTCCACAGATATTTATTAAGTGCTTTTGTCTAAAATAAATGTCAGACTTCTTCACAATGAAGTAGATGTAGCCATGTTTGTGTTGTTGTGGATTCGCCTCACACAGCATTAGTACGATCTGCAGCTAGCCGCCTTCTCACAGTAGTAGATGTAGCCACTTATGTTTTGTTGTGACTTCCCATCACACAAAATCAGTAAGATTTGCAGCTAGTTGTCTTCACACAGTAGTAGGTGTAGCCATATATGTGTTTCTGTGGTTTAGCTCGCTGCTTTGAACAGTGGTGTACTTTTCATTTATTGTGGATAGAGCGGTATTAATTAAGCCTGGACATACTTCCTCTTCTTTTGAATCCACTATCTTATTGTATTTTATTTCAATGATCCAATTTCTAGTCTGCTTATCATGTTCCAGACATAAGTCAGATGTGCTAAACGTCAACAGATCTGTTGTATGTGCTGTGCTGCAGCTGCCTATACAAACGTCAGATGCTGTTGATGCTGTTATAGACAGCATAACCAGACATGATAAGGCTGTCTTCAGTTAGTCCCAACATAAAGATGCCTCCTTTGGCAAAATTAATGAAAAATGATGAATATTTTAAACAGACCATTTTTGATCTGCAATCACAAGTTGATAAAATCTAAAAAATAAATCTAAAAAGTAATAAAAATGATTGGATCATGTTGACTGTTTGAAGGAAATTTCAGTAACTGGCAATATTATGAAGTGAAATCACTGAAAAACAATTCAGTGAACCTCAAAATATATATATTTGCAGCGAGCAAGCCCACTGCACCCCCATGTTGAGGTAACCCCTACCCCCAAACGTATATATGTTCCAGCTTCATAGTCGCACAACAGAAGAAAAAAATGATCTCCGGAAGTGTTTCAAAGAAAATTGCATTTTAGTACTGCTACTCACTGAAAGTGCTAATATGATCCTGTCTGTCTCTGAAATGAAGCATCTCTTCCCCAATACTTGCCATACGAGGAGTTATATAGGTCCCTCTCTTTGGGGAAGCAGGATTTTTTTTTACTTTTCATCAACTCTTCATGTATAAGTTTAAACCAGGTTTTGTACTTAAAGAAACAAATAGGTTGAATTCTATAACTTCCTACTTACATTCAATGTGACAATTTTCAAGAATCATGACTTTATTTACCAATCTCCAGTAAAAAGGAAAGTTAAATTGAGGTGTGGCACCATTCTCCAATGTCAATTAAACCAAAACAATTTCATACCGTACTCCTCAAAAGAAGGGTTTAATTCCCAGTTTATGTTGATAATAATGTCCCATGCATCAACATACAGGCACCTTCATCCTGTGCCTTCTTACTAAATAGTGTTTCCACCATATATTGACAATCTGCTGAAGGGACCATTTTATCTCCATCCTGGTTTGGAAGGTAGATTATTTTAAAATGTGAAATACATGATTTTTACACTATTGGAATTTAGGAAAGTTACAAACAGCAGTCCTTACTGGAAACTGGAAATGGGAAATTATTAACATCATCAACAAAAATGTTTAGGCCACTTAAGAAAGGTGTTTGCTTAGTTGCAAGACTATAATACAATTACATTTGCTTAGCTGCAAGACTAGAATACAATTCAGTTCAAGGAGAAATAGTGAATATCATACACTCTACACAAACAGGTTATAAATCAGTATAAGCTGTAAGCTGGTTGTGCTTAGCAGCTGAAACATCCAACAGGCATGATTCAGAAAACTACAAGTTCAGTTAGCACTGAATCCCAACAATCTTGGCACACTGATTAGTCATCTTACATACAGAGCATTCAAAAAAATTACATACTGTAGATGTAGCTGCTGTGTGCATATGTAGGATGCACTCAGGTGCCAGACCATCAGTGTTTTATTCTACCTGTCATCCACTTGGGGAAATTTTCCCTACAGACATTTAAGGCTGACCTGTCTTTAAATATTGCCATGAAACACTCAGACATCTTCTGCATACAATTCATCACCCCAGCTCACAGCCATTGCATATGGATGCCCATTTATTATCTCTATCTCTCACTTGATTCACCTGGTTTTGACCTGGCCGTCAATATAGTCAACAAGGGTCGTATATACATCCCCTGCAAGGCCTTTATGGCCACTGTAAACAACTTCTACAATCCTTCTGCTGCTATATTATTTTACTATATTAGACATGTTTACTCACATTTTATGCAGACTCCAAGAGTTACTCATTTCTTTTGTCGAACTTCATAATGAAGAGACAAAATTGCCAAAGATGTAGTTTCACAAATACCCAGATCCCCGTAAACCAACTCTGGAAAATGAACAACTTCTCCAGCAACAGTTCAACAACAACAACAACAAACTGAAGCAAATCAAACCCACGCAAGTGGGGGGCTTTGCCCCCCCACACCCCTCTAACTAAATATACCAACTCCAAGATTGCACTATAATGGATAAATGGGCAAAGTTCACCATGGTGGCCAAGTGGTTCCTTTCCCGGAGTTATTTTACAGTGATCCAGGCATTTGTGAAACTACATCTTCTGCAACTTCATCTCATCATTATGAAGTTCAATGAAGTAGGATTTTGGTAAGTAGAAATATATCCATTGGCATAAATATAAATATCTATATATCTATATATATATGGATTCACTTCAGAAGCTCAAAATACTGAAATATTGAATTTCAGTATTTCGAGCCCAGAAAGCCAAATCCACAAAACCATGAAAACTCAAAACTGAGAAGTTCAAAATCTCGCACACAGGAGATTTTGAATTTCACAGTACTACTGCACACACACACACACACACACACACACACACACACACACACACACACACACACACACACAGAAGACACACACACACCATTCTCCCCACACATACATACATAAACTCTCTGAACCTCCCATGTGGGGGTCTGCGCCCCACACAACCCCCACTACTTAAATATTCTCACTCTGAGGTTGCACTACATACAAACGCACACAGAACACCACCACACAAGCTCAATTCTCTTCGCACACACATATCACAGCAACAAAACACACTGACACACCACAGCCCCTACCCAAACCTCTTAACACACACACACATTTACCTGAATACATAACCACATCGAAGGTTCAGAAGCGTGAAATTTAAAACCTCCGTTATTCAAGGTTTTGAATTTCACACTTCTGAATTTTCACTGTTCTTAGGATTCGGCTTTCTGTGCTCGAAATCCTGAAATTCGATATTTATATATACATATAGATATGGGTGTGTGTGTGTGTGTAAAAAATACATGTATGTTATGTGTGTGAATATTACATTAAAACTGCTTAAATATTGTGACAGTATACTGACTCTTAATTTTCTGTATTTTACTTTATTACATTTTATTTTTATTTATTTACTCATTGTTGACCACACTAGTTCCACTAGGCCACTGACCTATTTTCATGGAAGATTAAATTTGCCATTCACATTTATACTGACTAGGGGAAATCTGGCAAGAGCATTAGGGAACTTCCCCTCTTTTGTGAGTTGACATGCTGTTTGTTGTCAGACTTCATGATTCCAGTCTATGTGAAAGGCTGTGCAAGAAGGGAGAAACAAGTTAGGAGAATGCAGTTGAATCGTTAAAAGATTTGGAAATCTTGTTTCAGCAGGACTTATTTGCAGAAGAAAGAGACTTTTAGTCAGGCTATATTATTATGACCTCCAATTGAAAGGGTTGCAAGATGTATAGTTAAATGAACTCATAGATCAAAGTGAACCAGAAAGTGAGAAAGCTGTATTGTGGGGGAAATTAAGGACATAATACAAGAGGAAGAGGAAGCGGTGGAAGAATTTAGAAGAGAGAAGAGGAGGTCATATGCACAGATAGTGAAAGAAGGAGAAAGGAGAGAAGAATATAGATGTGACAAAGAAAAATATTTAGTAAGAATAAGCAGTAAGAAAGAGAAAGAACTTGGCAGGTATGACATTTGGGATAATATAATTTTACCATTGGGCATATCACCTTAGGAGGTAAAAACATTTATATATATTAAGAAAGATATATTTTGTGACATTCTTTTTGAGTCAGGACAGTAGATGGAAAATCTTAGAACAGTATGAAGTAAAAAAAAAAATTATTGGAATTCATATGTGATAGAAGCATTTAAAAGAGTGACAAAAAAGAGAATGTGTGTGCAGTTTAGAAATGAAGTAGAAAAAGAAGTATTGAAAGATTTTCTAAAGACTGTATATAAAGATGTTGTGAACATTAAAAATTGTGATAATAGAAGTGTGTGGACTGAATGTTGGGAATGTGGAGTTATACTGAAAATGGAAAATAAAAAAATATATACTTATTCCAAGTATGGTAAATGTTGATGAAAATAGGGGTTCTGTCAAATATTTGGGCTAACCGAAGACATGTTTCTTTTGTGGTAACAATGATCATTTAATTGCCAATTGTGATACAGGAAAATGTTTTATTTGTGGTAAAGTGGGTCATGAAGTGAAAAAAAAATGTGAAATGAAATTTAGAAAATGTGAACAAATAGGGCATTTATGGATGGAATATAATGAAAATATAGAAACTAGAGAGGAAAAGGGTAATATATATGAACAAGAGTAAGGAAATGAACAAGAAACAATATAGAAGTAGATCAAAGAAAAAGGCAGGAAGAACAAAAAAGGGTAGAGAAAAATAAATATGAAGAAACAAGCTATACATGAAAGGGAATAAAAAGAAAGGGAAGGAGAAATGGTAGAGTGAATTGAAGGAGAAGAAACAAAGTGGAGTGTAATTAAGGGAAGGAAGAATTCTACTGGGAAAAGGGTAAAATATATAAAATGGAAATTGAAGAGTATGAGAGCCATTACCTGCTGCCCTACAACATACCCTCTAGCTTGAGCATTCCTGTGATACCAGACCTTTTTCTGCTAAGTTCTCCCGGGCCAAACCCTGAGTTCCCTGAGACTTGTCTTGAAGTTTAGGACATATGCCACAACAGACTCCTTGTGGGATTCACATGTACCCTCCCACTCATCTCGAATCAACTTTAGAGGACACCTTACCCTATGCCTATACAATAACTGAAAGGGTGAAAAACTTGTGGATTCCTGGGGCACCTCTCTGTAAGCAAACAGATGGGGAAAATATTTGCCCCACTCCCGCTTAAACTGGTCTGCAAATGCCCGTAGTATGGACTTGAGTGTAGAGTTTAATCTCTCAACAAGACTATTAGTCTGTTGAGTTTAAATATATTTAATAATAAATAATAACAGAACAAGACAATACTCAATAACTCAATACAGTGACAACAGAGTTCAGAATCACAGGAAATACTTTAAAACAATATTGCAGGACAGTCTCACATAAATACAGAAAACATCTAGACTGATCTTACTATTTCCAATCTCTTAAGACAGATACTACGATCTAAGTCTTACTTACAGAGCAAAGCAATAAATGCTGGATGGATGTTTACAGGTCCAGAGGCAAGATACAAAATGCACAGACTTTCTCTCTGAGATAGTTCTTATATCAATAATACACATTATTGCTGGGTTAGCTAGATGAGATCACTATTCGACACCTGCCTCTAGTTCCCAGGCTAAACAGATACCAACAGAATTTAACATGTTTCTATGAAATATACTCATCTCCTAGAAGCTTGCCTGAAACTGGAAGTTGTAAAACAATTAACACTTACATTTAAACCTAGTAATTATTTCTGTCTCCAAACAATAGAAAGAATTTCTAGCTGCAGACATTTTGTCTTCTAGCTGTGGTAAACACAGTGGTAAAACTCTTTACTTATTTTCTCAGAGTTTGCAAGTTAACTCTGCATGTCCTAATTAATACTATGAAAACATATATTTGCACAGGCATATAGTCCATATACATTTCTGCTCTTCTCCAGCAGGGTGCACTGTGGTTGCATTTTTGAAGCTCAGCACATAACATACAGATTACTTACATTTGTAGACAAGACTATGGATCATATTAATATTTACAATGACATAGAATTATTTACAAAATTCTAGCTAATTCTCCCCCACGAGAACTCAAGCTAGTTTTTCAAGTGACCCTTGAGAAATGTTACTTGAGAGGGTTGAGTCTTTCTGGGAATACCTTACCCCATTCAGTATCTTCAGAGCCCATCTACACTGGCATTGCTAACCCCACTGTGGTGCTGCACTGACATATATGCTTGCAATCATAGGCTCCACCTTAGTAACTTGGCATTTTGCTGGCTGGCTCAATGTTGCCATGTTAAGGGATTGTGGTCTGTAACTACAGTGAATTTCCTTCCATACAGATAAGGCTGAATTTTTTGCAGTGCCCACACTATGGCTAGACATTCCTTTTCTACAGCTGGATAGCATTCGTCCCTGGGTTGGAGCCTACAACTGAGATATACCACTGGGTGCTCTTCTCCTATTGAAGAAATCTGGCTAAGTACAGCCCCTACTCCATGGTTCCAAGCATCCACCTGCACAACAAATTATTTGCTGTAATCTGGACTGGCTAACACAGGGGGTCCTCCCACAGCTCCTTTAAGCTTCTGGAATGCCTGCTCACATGCTGGGGCCCACACTACCTTATCTGGCCTGTTTTTCCTTGTCAGGTCTATGAGGGGAGCAGCTACTATGCTATAATTAGGGACAAACTTTCTGTAGTACCCTGCTATCCCTAAAAATGTCCTAACCTGCTTTTCAAAGGCATCAAAGGAGCTTTCACCTTGTCTCCTGCCTTGCCTACCTTTTGGCACTGCTCACAGGCCCTGCAGTACCCTGTTACATCTCTGGAAATCCCAGGCCAATAGAAGATTTGAACAATATGTCTCCTCATATATTTTATACCCATATGACCTGCAAAGGGAATATCATGGGCTATTGCTTGAAGTGCCAGACAGCAGACTCTGGGCACTACCAACTGCTGTATTCTTTCACCCTCTAGCCCTCTATCAAGCAACCCTTTGTCCCAGTATACAGATTCCCCTTTCCCTTGAGAATCAGATGCCTCACTAGCGACCTCCCCTAGGCCTTGTAATGTAGGGTCTGAGAGCTGAGCCTGTTTTAACTCTCTTTTAGTAACCCTTCCCAGCTCCCCTTCCACAGGGAGTCTGGCATCCTTTGACAGTGGTGTGTCACTGTCAGCATGGGTACTATTACTACTCATCTCTGCCCTTGAAGTCACTCTGTCCAAGGGAAAATCAGTACCACAAGCAGCTGTGGCTCACCTTCAGTCTCACTGCTACAGGGTAGCTCCCTCCCTGAAGTAACCACCTCTCCAGTCCTGGCTACAAGTGTGTGGTCTGTCTGGGTCTCCCCCAGGCTACCAGACCCACAGGCTTGTCTCCAAGCCTGACTGTGTGTAACTGCATGCACACATGGTACTGCATTATCAAAAGCATTCCTTCTCAGGATATATGCAGGGATATCCTCAAACACACCTACTTGCTGGCTTCCTCTTCCACCCTCTCAGTCAAGGTGAACCACTGCCAAAGGTATTTGCAATGGGGTCCCCGCTAAATCTCTGACTGAAGTAGACTGCCAAACAAGTAGTACTCCTCTGAAACCATTATAGGCTTCACAATGGTTAGGTCAGAGGCAGTGTACTCTCTTAGCCATGGCCTCTTTCCCATTCACTAAGATAGGATATAACCTCTTGTGGTAGTTGGTACCCTTGTTGTCTCGAGACAACCTACTGTTTGCATTTTGTCATACCCACTTACTGGCTCTCCCACTTTTTGTTTCCCACCTTGCATCCTTGGACATTTATATGCTACATTTCCCCACTGGTTGCATTGAAAACATTTAACCCTTGGTCCTGGACATGTACCTGGACTAATGGTTTCCCCTGCTACTGTCAGACTTTGTTGTGGCAGTCTGGGATGCCCACCATGGGTTCCCTTACACCCATGAGCAGCACTGGGTGCCCCTTTCCTGTGCAGTGATGCTCTGCTTGCTAGATATAGGTTTCCCTTCTTCCCCAACTCACCTGCAGTATTGCATTGTTTATCAGCTAACCAGATTCTCATGTCCTCAGGCAAAGTGTTAAGCATTTGTTCCCTCACTAAAAAGTCTGCCAGCCTTCAAAAGTGGTGACCTGACATCCACTCACCCACCTATGAAAATGAGTGCTTAGTTCAGCAACATATTCCCACCCACTTTCATCTGCCTTGCGTCTATGCTCACAAAACATTTTCCTGTAAGATTCCGGTGTTAACTTAAAACATTCTAGCAAACAGTTTTTCGCAATATTATAATTTAAACAATCAGTATCAGACAATTTTTAAAGAACAGTTACAGTTTCACCATGGAGTAAGGAAGTCAGGAACCATACCTAGAGCCCTTGGTCAACATTATACTGTTTACATACTCTCTCAAACATATGAATGAAACTGTCAAAATTATCTCCCTCTGTAAATTGTAGAAGAAATTTACTGACCTTTGTTGCTTCTGGGGTTTGGTTACTCCCGTCCCCATTACCTCCATGACTCTAGAGAAGAGACAGTATCTCCTTTTCATGTTGCCTCTGCTTCTCATTCACCTCCACCTCCAGATGCCTCAGTCTTTCTGCTGCTTGTATATCCAAATGCTTTGCCTCCAACTGTAGTCTCTTTAACTCCAGGTGGATTTTTAAAAGTCCTCTGTGGAAAGCTTGAGTTGTCCATTTTCTGAGAATTGTACATCTCCGCAGCCAGTCTGAATGTCCTCCTGGTTGCTATTCTGTGATGCAGCTGTGACTAAAGCTGCAATCATGTCTACTTTAGTCAGGTTGGCATGCATCAGTCCTTTAACCTGGCACATCTCAGCCAACTGGCTCCTTATTAGGTTGCCATACTCCTCTGCTGACATGCTTGCCTGCTCTCCCTGACCAACTAAGCTAACAAAAAAAAAAACAATTGTGATATGAACTCTGAATGTTCACTGCGTGGCTGATTGAGAGTACAAGCACCTTCAGTGACCACTGTAAACAGGCTACAGGAATTCAATATCCACACCACTACAAGCCAATTATGCAGTGTGGCTAGCTCACCACAATCAACCAATTAATATGTGATGTGGATATCCCACCATTGCCACCAATTAACATATGATGCCCCTGCACTGGCCCAGTAATCAATGAGCCTCCATACTCACCACTAGCACCAGTGAGGAACGTACACATCGGGAGGGTGACAAGTACACATACAGTAAAGTAGAACTTCCCTTAAGCACACATAGAGATCATAGTCAGTCTTAGGACTGGTTTCTCCCTCTTTCTCCAGATCCTAAATAAGACTCCCCACTGGCACAGCTATATGATTAAGATCTCAGTCAAGTGGTCAAACCAAAACCTCCAGCACTCTCTTTGTCCAAGCAGTGCTTTGTGTCCATGCCTAAGTAGCTGACTGACACACACACACACACACACACACACACACACACACACACACACACACACACACACACACACACACACACACACTTTGAGATTTGATTTATATACAAACACACAGACACTCCTGGGGAAGGCTGGCACAGGCTTGCTTGCTATGCCTCCTTCTGCCCAGATTATAAGGTAGTTATCACTGTCAGCAACCACCCTTACTTATCAGCTACTATATAAGGCCCTTACAAAGGGTGCCCGATTCTACTGTGTAAAGTTACTATTATCCAAATGGTAAGTGTGACCAAGAGCCAGGCTGTTTAGGAGTAGCCTGTACAGTGTCAGCAAACACATATGCAAGAACTCTGAGAGCTTAAATATCTCTAAACAAATCAGCCACAATTAAAAGGTTTAAATATATTTAATAATAAATAATAAAAGAACAAGACAATACTCAAACAACACAATAACAACAGAGTTCAAAATCACAGGAAATATTTCACATTGCAGGACAGTCTCAAATCAATACAGCAATCATCTAAACTAATCTTTATTATGTTCCTATCTATATCTAAAAGAAATACTTTTTCCCTAGTTACTTACTATTAACAAGTGCAGATGTTGATGGGTGGATGTTTCTAGGTCCAAGACAAGATACAAAATGCACACTGTCTCTATCTGAGAGAGTTCTTAAATTAATAATCAACATTACTGCTGGGTTAGCTCAGATGGCATCACTCTTTGTCACTTGACTTCATTTCCTAAGCTTAACATAGAAGTTAACAGCTCTGTATCAAAAATACATATCTCTCAAAAGATATACAGCTGCTAGGAAGTCATATAGCAATAAAAATACTTTATATTTGAAACCTAGGAATCATTTCTGTTTCAAGAAAATAGGAAAACCTCTAGCTCTAGACATCCTGTCTTCTTGCTGCATTAACTAACTTTTATAGCACATCATAAAGCACTTTAATTTTTAACTTATTTTCTTGAAGTTTTGCAAGTTAACTTTGTATGTTCTAGCTTCTACAATTAAAACATACATTTGCACAGGTATATAGTTTATATACATTTCTGTTCTTTTCCAGGGTTTCCTATTACATGATCGAATGCTAGAAATAGAGAATATTCATTTGTCAAACCCAAATGCACGAAACCACAGAATATCGAAGAAATAGATCAGCAAATTTTTTCCCAGGGAAAAAAATTCGCTGGGCCATTCTCCGGAATTTGCTGTTTTCTTCACTGTGGTGTGATCTCGGAGTTGGTATATTTAAGTTGGGGTGTTGGGGGGCACAGCCCCCCACATCAGCAGGGTGTCAGGGTGAAGCCCCCCACTTTATGTTGCCTGTACATTTTTTGGGGGACAAGCAAATTTTTTTCCCGTGGAAAAAAATTCTCTGATCCTTTCCTTTGACATTTTGCAGTTTTGTGCATTTAGGTTGATAATAGATCGTTCACTATTTCTAGCATTCAATCATATAATATAAACCCCTTTTCCAGTAGGGTACACTGCGGTTACATTCTTAAAGCTCAGTACATAAACTACTGGTGCAGAAGTGTGTCTTGAACAGTATGTTAATATACACATAACATATAGTTCTCTTACATTTGTAAGACAAACATATGAATCATATTGATATTCACAAATGACATATGATTATTTACAAAATTCCAGATAGCTGGGCTGTCAGTGTCACAACAGGTATAAGAGAAATTAAAAAAAGGTAGAGGACAGAAGAAATTAAATAACAGAAAAGAAAAGAAGTTGAGAATTTTAGCTATAAATGTGAATAGTGTCAAGAATATTAAAATAAGTCTTAGGTGTTATGATGTTCAACACTTGACATGGATATTGTTTTATTGCAAGGTACAACAATTTTTATTTATTTATTTTTCTTTTATTTGACATATGTTTCTGGGAGAGTCTGACTGGAACGATGCCCATTTTCAGCAGAGGCCTGTGGAGAAATATTCCAGATGAATCCTTGGAAAGAATTTTAACAAAAGGGGAGAGATTACAAGCAGAAAGCTTAAGAGAAGGTGAGATTATTTGGAGTATGGGAAAAAAAACATGTTCAGGATTAGGTATATTGCGTTGACAGTCACTAATAATTTTGGACTGCACTCTAGTAATGTTAAGTATAGTAACATTGATAGATGTATAGTGGAAAAGGCAGATGTATAGAACTATTGCAGTATGTCCATATGTCATAAAAAAGAAAGAGAAGTTATGTTTTAAAAAATTCTAAATTATGTTAGCATGAACATGGAGATAATATTAGTGGGAGACTACTTGTGACTTAAGAAGAAGAAGAAGAAAAGAGGGAAGTGATGTTAGGATAATACCTGAGATTAAAAAGTTGAAAATTGTATATATATCTATATATATATATATATATATATATATATATATATATATATATATATATATACATATATATATATAGGTTACATTTAGTTCACTAACAGTCCACTTTCCCAACACACAGTTTACTGAGACTTCAGATTACCAACATTCACAAAGCCAAAGTTTCCCGCAAGGTAAGTAAATACTTGGCTATCCCGATGGAAGAACTACCCGAAGAAAACAAACCCATGTGGGGGGGCTTCACCTCCACACACCCCTCTGAGAATGAACTACCGTGGGGGTAAGGGGCAGAGTTCAAGTAGAAGGCTAAATAGTTAATTAACGCATGGGAAGTGTCAGCTTTCCAGATGTCAGTGATCTGAAGTGTCACTAAACTGTGTGTCGGGGAAGTGGACTGTCAGTAAACTGAAGGTAACCCATATATATATATATATATATATATATATATATATATATATATATATATATATAGGAAGATAAACAGCAGACATAAAAGGAATAACATAACAGAGATAGATTATTTTATAGTTTCCAAAGGTTTAAAAGTTATACAAGAAGAGATAAAAGTGACAGATCATTTAGCAATCTGGATAGACATCCAAAAAAGGATGGATATATAAAGATAAGTATAGGTATTAAGATATTAAATGAAAAATTAAATGAAGGTAGAGAAAGCGTTACTCAATTATGGAAAGATGTAGGTATGAGGATACTTTGTAAATATTGGACATATTGGTGGATAAGATTTAAAGAAAAATAAAGAAAATGTTTTTGGAATGGCAAAGTATAAAAAGAAAAGAAGAGGAAACAAAAATATAAAGAAATAAGTCAAGAAGTATTTAAAGAATTAGTAAGAAATAAGAGAGAATTTTGTGAAAGAAAGAGGTAGCTATATGAAATTAATCAAGATAAAAATGTTGTTTAAACATTAAACATTGGTATTTTTTACATGGAGAAGGGAAGAGTTTGCACCATATTTAAATAAGATAGTAGAAAAAATAGGAGAATAACAGAATTAAGAAATAAGAAAGAAAAAAATGTTAAAAACAAGAAATAATGTATGTAATAAAAGAATATATAGGAAAGCCATTTAGAAAGAATAAAATAGAAGAAAAATAAAAATGGGGAAGTAAAAATTAAATAAGAATGGTAATGAAAGGTAAAAAGGAAAAATAACTGTTGAAGAAATGAAGGCTATGTTAAAGGAAGTAAACATGGAATTAACTACAGGATTGGAAGGGATTGAATATTATATGTTTAAATATATGGGAGATTGTCTGAAGAACTATTTTTTGAAGTATTGAATAGTTAGAGAAAGGTGTAGGAGAAAAAGAAATATGTGTTGCTGAAATGACATTTGTATGAAATAAAGGAAAAAAGGAAGATATAAGGTTACCAGAGACCATTATTTATAAAAATAATAGCGAAATGATTAGAAAATAAAGTAAATAAAGTACTTCTAGAAACAATATTTTCAAAAAGGGGAAAGAAGTCAAGAACTGTTAATGGTAATAAGATAAATTGTAGATGAAATAATAAATAGGAAGTCTGAAGTTAAAATTATGGCAGGTTATTTGAGTAAGTCCTTTGGTATCATACAACATGAATCTTTATGGGGTATACTGAAACATTATAATATAATGGATAACATAATAAAATTATTTGTTTCAGTGTATGAAAATAATAAAGTAAAACCTAGTGGTGAATGGATGGCTAAGTCAAGACATAGATATAAATAATAGTATAAGTCAGGGATGTCCAACAAGTAGTATTTTATTTGCGTTGGTCATGAATGCAGTGGTTAGTAAAATAAATACAGTTTTAAGAGTAGCAGGATATAGGCCTAGAGACGGAATTTAATTACCGGTGATGTTTGTTTATGCAGTTGCTACAGTTTTAATGATTATAAATAATGGATGGAGGAAGGAGTTAAGCAACTTATATTGAAAGGCTATTGGTATGTGTATGAATAATAAGAAGAGTAAAGGTATAGGAACAATAGATAAAATAAAATGTATTCAATAATTTAATAAATACATAATAGATATTTTAGGTATAAAATTTGGGTTTGACTTGTATAGAATGCAACAATGGGATAATGTATTCCAATAAGTAAGCGATATATGCTTATTCTGGATGACATATAAGTTGATATATAAGAAAAATGTATACTTAATTAATTTAGTCTTATTAGGAAACAATGAATATTTAGTGAGTGTGTTTATGATGCCTGCAAATTATATCAAATAATTACTGCCAATTGTTTTCTCATTTATAAAGGGATAAAGATTAAACCCAGTGAAAAGAGGGGTGCTATATGTCAAGGAAGAAGAAGGTGGGTTAGGTTTAGTTAATCTAGTTATACATGCATACATATATGTATATTTGCAGCATCATTGATTTATATTTGATATTGTTAAAAGAAGGTAACAGATATTTAATAAGTGTAATAATGAAAGAAAAGTATAAGGAAGTATGGGAAAGAATAAGTACATTGAAAAGATGGAAATTATATCTGAATGAGGAAATGAAATAGTATCAAGATAAAATCTTGTTATGGAAAATAAATGCAAATAAAATAGAAAAAACAGGAAAGAATGGTATGTAATTATAATGAATGAGGAAAAGGAAAGCTATAAAAGTGAGATTTAGGTGGTATAAAAAATATTATGAATGTAGAGATTTTTTGTGGAGATTAACAATAAAGAAGCTACTTGTAGAAGCTAGTATGCCATATAAGAAAATACAAGAAAGAGTAAGTAATTTTTGAGGGGAAATTAAAACGGCAGAAAATGGTAAAGAAACTGTAGGAAAAATATGTGAAAATAAGATTGTGGAAGAGATTAAAGGAATAAAAGATATTAACATGTATATGTAAGAATATGGGTATTGTGGAAAAATACTGAAGTCAACATATTTTGTATTCTGTATTTAAAGGGTTAAGCAGAAAAATGTTCACTGCGTGCAAACTGAAATGTTCTGGAAAATGTTGATCACTGAGGAATGCAGAAGTTAATCTTAAACTGCTGATAAGAAAGTTAATGGTGCAAGAATAACTGTGGTACTGGCTGGTAAAAACAAGTAATCAAACTATCAATTTTAATGAAAGTCCTCTGTGCTACGTGTATGTACGTGCAGGAGGGTCTATATAAGGAGAACTTAAAGTACAAGTAGCCAGACTGCTGGCATACTACTATCATGTAGCACGTCTCCATGCATGTAAAATAAAGCTGTTTTACTTGCTTACAAGAACTTGGTGTGATTCTTCCAGAATATGTTAGAAGAGTAAAATCTTTCGACATAACTGGCTAGCGTGGGGGCCCCTGCACGGCGAATCGAACAAAGAGAGGCTGAAAACCTGCGCAGGTGGAGAGAGATCAGGCTCTCCTCGAACGAAAGACCTCCGACTGAAACAGGTCGAAATTAGAGGCCAGTCACTCTTTCCAGATTCAATCCGTGAGGTGGCAGCGAAACAGGGCGGAGGAATCACAAAGGTAAGCAAAAAAAACGCTATTTTTTGTTGTTTCTAATTGAAATTTTTTGTCTAAATTTTAAGGGACTAGTCAAGGGAGAAATTTAATTTTCTCAAAGTATAAGGAGTATATGTGAATAGATTCCATATACAAGAGATCTCAGGAACAGGAATAGTTTCTCATAAGAGAAATGGAAACAGAAACCAGTTGCGCCAAAGGCGACGACAAAACTGAAAATGAAAAGTTTATGTTTGATTTACACCCAAAGAATGTAAAGTATTTAGATAAATGGAAAAAAGATCATGGGTTTAGTGGATGTTTAAATAAGTCAGAATGTCAAAATCTAGTAAGATTACTGCGCAAACAGGCAGGAAATAAGACAAGGAATCAAAAGAAGGTGGGGTTTCCCCAAGCACAGAAATGGCTGGAGGAAGCAAATAAAAGACATAGGGAACAAAATTTGAAAACAGGGTGTGGTAATTCAAGTGAAAAAGATGTGTACTTTGTTCAAAAGGAAGATAATAAAACTTCCATAGTCAGTCGTAGTCACCAGAATCCCTCGGCCCCTCTCATCCAGTATCCAGACCCTGCACAGGTTATTGAGGTGCCCCCCGACCAGGACCCACCGCAATACCAGGCTTCGGTGGGTGGCCCCCCCACGCCAAGTATTATATTACAGAGAGAGCCTGCCAACACTCTTGACTTACGCAGCAGAAGTATTAGAAAAGAAGGGCACTGGAAAATTAAGGAAAAGGTAGATCAGGAAGGAGAGGAATACCCACTGATAGAAGTGGCAAATCCTCAAGCAGGCGCAGAAGGCGAGGGTCCTACCATATTGGTCTACCGACCGTGGACCCGTGATGACATCTGAAAAGCGGTAGAGGGGATTCCCCATCCAAAAGTAGATATGCGTAAATTCCGTATAGACGTAGGGGGCATGAGAATGAGTTATAGATTAAACGCTGTAGAATTTGAACAAGTAATAAGGCAAATCCTAGGACCTGATTGGCACCTTATTTGCGGAACTTGGGACCCCCTGCTACCAGAGGAAGGGGGAGCCTTGCCGTTTAACTCCGAAGTGTGCAGAACTAGAATAAAGACTCTCTTAGATAAAATAGAAGAACATTGGAAGCCCAAGGCAGATTAGACTTGCATTAATCAATGCGTTCAATCAGATGACAAAACCGTAGACAATTATCTACATCGTCTCACACAATGTTTTAATGCTCATAGTGGGTTGATTAAGGTAGAAAATCAGGAAAATGACTCGCCCTATGAACAGCAATTGAAAAATGCACTCCTAAAGGGCTGCCAGACAGCCATTGGTAACTTTATACAAAAACATATGATCACACACAGGACAGCACGTCTACAGCCCCTTATGGAGTATGCTAGACATGCTGAGAAATATCTGAAGGAAAAGAAAGATAAACAAGCCCAGACTTTTACAGTTAGTGAAGATGAAACTTTAATGTTAGTTCAGGGTTCCGCAAACCACGGAAGAGGGCGTGGCAGGGGAAAAGGACGAGGACGGGAAGGCGTAAGTCATTCTGAGGATTTCGAAGGTAGGCAAAAAAGGGGGGAATGTTTTAAGTGCGGTAAGAAGGGACATTTCGCCAGAGATTGCAGAGGACCAGAGAAACCGATGGTTGCTTCCGGTGGTACCGCATGACTATATGATGGTCAAAAAGACGTAAATGGAGGGTATGAGGAAGAAGAAGAAAGTGAGAATGGGGAAGTAGGTACAAGTGAAGACGATGGGTGGGGACAGGAAATGGCAGAAAATGAGAAATATCAAATGGTAAATCTAACAGCACTAGCATCAACTATGCAATTGGAATCCCAACCAGTGATCACATTGCAAGTTGAGGGCCAAGACATAGAATTTCTTTGTGACTCAGGGGCTTCACGAACATTAGTCAGAAGTACTGCCATATCATCCGATGTTACCTCGGATGAATATGTGCTTGTAAAAGCAGCAAATGGTCGTATTTACAAAGAGCCATTGTCCAAACCTCTGTGGTTTACCGACCCAGAGACGAACCAAACCATACGGTTCCAAGTAATAATTTCAAAAATCTGCCCAGTACATTTACTAGGAAGAGATTTAATGCAAGTGTTCGGCATAGCAGCTGTCCCAACCTCCACTGGGATGGTGGCAAGGAGAATTGAACCGAATAGTGCAATGCTATTAGAGGGGCAGGGATATCTACATTACTGGTATAGTAATGATTTAATAGAGACAGGCCCCCAGAGTGTAGTGACGGCTCTTACAAATTTGGCATTAAGCAAATACGGCATAACAAATCCGAAGGTGTCAGATCCATTACATTGCACAGTGTATTACAAAAGATGTGCCGGACCTGATTTAGAATACGAAAAAAAATTTCTTAGTTTTAAAGTCACCAAACTAGTATTGCATAGCCTTTTTTGGAACACACTAGGTAATTCTGCAGTCACATGTAGCCTTACAAGGGATATGCAGCTGCTGTATAAGAATGAATTAACCACACATATTTCAGTTACGGAGGGTAAAGGAATGTCATGGTACCTCGTGGGTAAAAAAATAACTGAATGGGTAGGATGGACACCAGAACAGTTGGCAGGTAAGGGCGTTCAGGTTCAAAAACTTAACTGGGTTACACAAGCCAGACCGACCGTGCACCTCTGGGAAGACAAACCGATACAATCCCCTGGGACATTATGACTATGTCTCCTTACCCCCATGGAAGAATCTCAATTGCAGACAATTCCAAACTCATTATGGTCGCAGGGTCAGCACGATATCGGACTGATTAGAACGGCAGGACAGGTAAAGATTACACCCAAGTCAGAATTTAGACCTCATAAACGGCAGTATCCCTTGAGCAGAAAGGCAGAGGAGGGCATTTTACCGGTAATCACAGCACTTTTGAAAGCTGGAGTATTAATTCTGTGCACAGACTCACCGTGTAATACGCCCTTATTTCCAGTAAAAAAAACGGATGGGACATGGAGAATGGTACAAGACTTACAGGCAATAAATGCCGCGGTGGTACCTCGGGCCCCCATAGTCCCGAATCCGTCTATTCTGCTGAACGATATCCTTCCAACAGATAACTACTTTTCTGTAATTAATATCAGTAATGCCTTTTTCTCTATTCCCTTGCAGGAAAATAGTAGATTTTGGTTTGCATTTACGTTTATGGGCAAGCGTTATACCTATACCAGGTTACCGCAGAAATACTGCGAAAGTCCGACCATCTTCTCGCAAGAGATGTCCACCAATTTGGCTCAGTTCCAACCAGCCCAAGGGTGCCACCTACTGCTGTACGTGAATGATATCCTCCTGGCCGCAACTATGGAAGAACTCTGTAAGTCCGAGACTATTCGACTACTACACTTTCTGGCACACGAAGGACATAAGGTAAATAAGTCTAAGTTACAATTTTGTAAATTAAAAGTACGTTACCTGGGTTATACTATCTCTGGAAAGGGCAGGCGATTAAATGACAGCAGAAAAAATGCTATTTTACAAGCCCCCATGCCAACTACAAAAAAAAAAATGATGTCCTTTTTAGGCATTACGAACTTCTGTCATAGTTGGATTCCCAACTATGCCGAAGAAGTGCACCCGCTATCAGACTTAATTTTTGCAATACCAATGGTGGCAAAAGATTTGCTGCACTGGACAGACAAGGCAGTACAGGCATTCACTAGGATCAAGCAACTGATAGCTGGGTCAGTGACATTGGGGTTTCCAGATTACAGTAAGACCTTTATACAGACTGTAGATTGCAAGCAGGAATTTATGACATCTGTTTTAATGCAAATGTATGGAGATAAGTTAAGACCATTGGCATTTTACTCTAGCAAATTAGACTTAGTAGCACGAGCATTATCACACTGTGTGCAAGCAGTAATTGCAGCCGCTTTGGCGGTACAAGCGTCTGCCACGTTGGTATTGTTCCATGATCTTAAGTTAAAAGTCCCGCACTCTGTAGCAGTCATCCTTCTGCAGAACAAGTTAACATTTCTGTCACCTAGCAGACATTTATCTTGTATGACTACACTGTTATCACAGCCACACATGACAATTGAGAGATGCACTACCTTAAATCCAGTGATATTGCTACCTGTTGCTGAAGACGGTATCCCGCATGTATGCTTAGATCTCATACATTCTAAAGTTCTACCAAGACCGGATCTTAAAGATCAACCCTTACTACATGCGGACTGGACACTGTTTGTAGATGGGTCAGCACGCAAAACAGAAACAGGCACCACGCAGGTAGGGTATGCAGTTACTACTGCAACTCAAATAATAAAGGCAAGACCACTCCCCGGGAACTTATCCGCTCAAGCAGTGGAACTGATTGCTGTGACAAGGGCATGTCTCCTTTCGGAGGACAGGAATGTCACTATCTATATGGATAGTCAATATGCCTTCTCTACGGTACATGTGTTTGCTCAGCAATGAAAAAATAGGGGGATGGTTACAACCTCGGAGAAAAGATATCATGCACAAAGAACTAATCCTTAAATTACTACAAGCCGTCCAACGGCCACGGGGTTTGGCCATCTGTAAATGCGCTGCTCATACCCGTGCTAAGGACCCGGTATCACTTGGTAATGCCCTAGCAGACAAAGCAGCCAAAGAGGCAGCTATGTCCAGTACCTTTTCACTTGAAACCACACCTACAGAATTACAACCAACAAATAAGTTTGATTTGCAAACCTTACAAGTCATGCAGGAACTTAGCACAGTACAGGAAAAACAACTCTGGACTAGGTATGGTGTTAGACAGAACAAAGGAATCTATGTGGGACCAGATAATAAATATGTTTTGCCTACTAATCTTTTTAGGTATGCAGCACTAGTCGTGCATGGCCCTTCCCATCTGGGCCCTGCAGCTATGGTTAAAATTATCCACCTTACCTTTTGAACCAAGGGTTTCATTGCATATGCAAAATGTTTTTGTCTATCCTGCATAGTATGTGCTAAATATCATGGGGGAGGGGTCAGAGTTGCTCCGGCATAATTTCCAACACCCCCCTATCCTTTTCATACAATATGTATGGACTTCATCGAATTGACCCCGGCACAACTAAAGAAGTTTGTGTTAGTAATAGTAGATGCATTTACTAAGTGGGTTAAGGCTTTTCCAGTGACACATCCGGATGCTCAATCAGTGGCTAAAATTTTGGTCAATCACATCGTCCCGCACTTTGGACTTCCTACACGCATCTACTCTGACAACAGCACGCATTTTGTCAATCAGATCATTCAGAAACTGTCTACAGTTTTCCAAATTAAATTAAAACACCATTGTGCCTACCACCCACAGTCAGCAAGGTTGGTGGAACGCCATAACGGCATTCTAAAAGGCAAGTTGAGAAAACTCATGGCCAAGACACATCAGTCTTGGATTACCTGTCTACCTCTAGCCCTCCTTTCCATGCGGACAACTCCCACCTCAAAAGGAGTCACCCCATTTGAGTTGTTGTATGGGAGACCTTATTACGTCCCGCAATGGCAAAACTTGTTGCCTGCGGAACGTGAGGGGGGTGAGGAGATAGCTGAGTACATGAGGAAAATGCTGACCAATACTAACAGCTGTTTAACGAATGATTGTTTTTCAGGTTCAAGAGACGACAAGATCACAGAAATCAGACCCGGCGAGTGGGTCTGGATCAAAATAATAAAACGCAAGAATTGGGCATCCCCCAAATGGGAGGGCCCCTACCAGGTGCTAATCGCAACTCCAACAACAGTTCGGATTAAAGAAAGGTCCTCATGGATCCACCTAACGCACTGCAAAATCGTAAGACATTTTCAGTTAAATAAAGACTTGAGTTCCCCTGAGGAACAAACAGACAGCAGCAATCATGAAGGACAATAATGAGAATAAGAGAAAATGGTTCTATTGCAATGTTTTATTGTTTATAACTATTGTGATTGTAATATTTCTGTTTTGGACATTTCTGTCTTTCAATGAAGCTAGCCATTCAAAAAAAGACAAACACACCAGCTGGCATCCAAACTTTAATACATATCAAGCAATTAAATATGCATATGCATCCTCAATGAATGTCTCAAATTGTTGGGTATGTACTGCAATACCTACTGTACATAGTGGCTTAATGTTAGGGACAGCCCCTCTGGGAATAAATAATACTTGGAATAGTTTGTTGTTTGAAACCACAGAAGTACCACTGAGAGACAAGGTGGTGCTGCCTCTTCTGGGGCGCCAAAACAGAACAGTGTGTTTTCAAAAGATTGGGAAAGTTAAGGTGGGGCTGAGCCAATGTAATTTGACAATAGTTCATAATTGTACCCTAAAAGGGCAGTGTAAAACCAAGTTTGGAGCTATAAAAAAAGACATCAGTGTAAATGATACTAGTTTTGTTGAAAAAATGCTGTATGTATATGGCCTGTTATTTAAGGGGCTAAAGCCAAATGGGAGTTATGAATTTGCAACCAATATTACCATCAAAACAAATGATTGTTATTTTATTTGTGGTAGGAAAGCATATAAATGGTTACCATATGGCTGGTCAGGAAGTTGTTTTTTGGGATATCTGATACCAGCTATCAGACACGCAAATGTATTGCCTCAAGGTAAAATACGAAATGCACGTTCTCTTAATAAACCTATTAATCCCGTAGGTAACATTGATGCGTCATGGATTTATCACCATGACTTGGCACACGTCAGCAGCAAAGGACTCTCACATATGGACCTAGGCGATGATATAATTGCTTGGGCTGGTATTTTGCCAGCATATGGGACAGTAAAATCCATCTGGGAACTGAGAAAACTGTCAAAACTGTTAGAGACTCTGAGTAATGCGACATTTTCAGCGCTAAAATTGGTGACGGATGAATTAACGGCGATGAGAACAGTAGTGTTGCAGAACCGTATGGTGCTCGATTTCACCCTAGCGGCAAAAGGAGGTACTTGCGCTCTAATACACGAGGAGTGCTGCTCGTTCATTCCTGATAACGAGCATGCGATTCAGAGCCATCTTGAAATAATTCAACAAGTTTCTGAACTGACTAAACCTGGTCCAAACCCCTTGACTGACTTTTTCCAAAACCTGTTTGTAAACTGGGGTTCTGTATTGATGAACATTTTAATTGCTGTATGTGTTGGTGCAATCATATTTTTGCTGCTTGGCTGCTGTTGCATACCATGTATCAAAATGATAATATCGAAGGTTATCTCTGCCAATGCTACAAAAGCATATTTCTCTGATTATAAAAAGGTATACAACGTATCTGGGATTGTGTAAAATAAACAGTATACAAAATGTTGTAAGGGGGGAAATGTGGAAAAATACTGAAGTCAACATATTTTGTATTCTGTATTTAAAGGGTTAAGCAGAAAAATGTTCACTGCGTGCAAACTGAAATGTTCTGGAAAATGTTGATCACTGAGGAATGCAGAAGTTAATCTTAAACTGCTGATAAGAAAGTTAATGGTGCAAGAATAACTGTGGTACTGGCTGGTAAAAACAAGTAATCAAACTATCAATTTTAATGAAAGTCCTCTGTGCTACGTGTATGTACGTGCAGGAGGGTCTATATAAGGAGAACTTAAAGTACAAGTAGCCAGACTGCTGGCATACTACTATCATGTAGCACGTCTCCATGCATGTAAAATAAAGCTGTTTTACTTGCTTACAAGAACTTGGTGTGATTCTTCCAGAATATGTTAGAAGAGTAAAATCTTTCGACAGGTATTATGGTAATAAAGGACATAGAAATCTTAAGAAAATTGAAAAAATATGTTTTATATTACATGGACTATATCAAACCAAAGACTGAATTAAATTAAATTTAATGGAAAATGGGTATTGTCAGAAATATTAAATAAGATATGGGTTTGGTTGAGGAAAATAGGGTGGGAGGAGGTAATGAATGTAAAAAAGAGATTAGAAGGTATTAAAAATGTAATTAGATAGTAAAGTGTAAGTGTTAAAATGTACATAATTATAAATAATGTATAATATGTAAATATTGTAAATAATGTGAACAGGATTTACTGTTTAAGAATAATAATAAAGATCCCCTACTCTTTTAAAAAATAAGTGGGACTAAGTTAGATGTGGTGTTTCTTGCTTCTGGTCTGAGCACATAAGCAGCTCAGAGAAGCAAACATGAGTATGAGGACTGCTAGTGTTACTGGAGCTAACAGTGAAATGTTGTTGAAAACTGAGTTTATGTTTACCCATATGAAGGTAGTCACGCCTTCAAGTGAGGAGTGACATGTAGATGATTGCTGCACAGAGGAGAGAAGATCAGAGAAAAGTTGATCTTTCAAAAATGGATTTCACTGATGGATTGTAAAGAAAAACATGAGGAGGAGGTTAAAATAGTTGAAGGCATTATAGATCAGGATGGCAAGGGGATAGACATAACAGGTAGAACAAAAGAAAGAGTATAAAGACAGTGAATTTTACATTGAGCACACATAAAAATATTGAAGGCAGGCAAGTCTTCAGAGGAAATGGCTAAACATTTTGGTCTGGGAGAAGAAGATGGCAATATGAGGGTAACTGAACCCTCACAGGACTCAGAGATGGAATTTCAGCTAAAGTTATTTGTTGTAGACACACAGGATGTTGTTATTACAACCCTTCAATTGGGAGGGTTGTGGGATGATTTATTAATAGATATGGCAGAGCAAAGTGAACCGGAGGTAGGGAAAGACTTGTCATGGGGAGAGATTATGGAGAAAATTCAGGATAAGAGGTAAATAATATGAATAAGAAGACATTTGCAGAAATACCTTGAGGTCCAAAAGAAGAAGGAAGAGAAAAGAGAAAGATGGAAGTCAAAGAAAAAGAAGTATGTTGTATAGATAAAGAGTAAAGAAGATAAGGAGATGGAGAGGTATGAAATCTGGGACACAGCAATAGTGCTTTAGGTATCAAGACACAAGGTAAGAGCTTCTATACTGATTAAAAAAGAAACATATTATGACATTTTTAAAACTGTTTCAACACTGGAGACTTTTTGGGGGAATATGAAAAGAGAAAAGATAACTATCCATGGAATAAGTATGTTATTGAGATTTCCTATTGTAAAACACACAAAAAAAGTACATATTTTGCAGTAAATAATCTTTTACAGAGTCTTTTTCTGTCTCTGTCCTAAATTATATGTTTGTAATGAGGTCAAAGAAATTTTAAAAGTGTTTGATAATAGACTGCTATGGACTGGGGTATGGGACTGCAATGTTCAAAGTTGAAAATGATAAAGTTGTACATATTCTAAGTATGATAGATACTGAAAGTGGCAAATCTTGTTATAGGCTATTGGGGGCAACTGAAAGCATTGTTTTGTGGTAAAGAGGGACATTTTATAAGTAATTGTGAAAATAAATAGTGTTATGTATGTGGGGAGGTTGGTCATAATGCAAAAAAAGTGAGATGAAATATATATATATATATATATATGGGTCTATATGAGATGTTCAAAATGTCGACATTCATATGGCTGAGACCGTATGATCGACATTTTGAAATGTCAAACATATTTAGCGGAGATCCCTATACAGCATGGTACTGGGAAGTTTCCCTTTTCTGCACTGTAGTGTGATCTCGGAGTAGGAATATTTAAGTAGCAGGGGGCGTGGGAGGTGCAGGGGGGATAAACACAGTTAGTCAAGTGTTTTTGTGTGTTTTACATTATGTAGGAGATGTTCAACATTTCAAAATATTGATCATATGGTCTCGGTAATATGAAAGTCTGCATTTCAGAATGTTGAGCATCTGAAGCAGATCTATAACCATGGTAAAAAATTTCTCCAAAGCCAGTTTCATGATTCTTAAGGCAGAAGTGGTGAACTTCATGACACCCAAGCAGATGGACAATACAGTTATGACTGCAGAATCCTACACAAATACACTTTAAAAGCACTTACACGAGTGCATGGATCGTGCTATCCCAAACAGAACCAAGACACTATCCTCCAAAACAAGGAAACCAATCTGGTGGTCCCCTGGCATAAACAAACTCTACAACAAAAGGAAGAAATTGTTGCAAAAGAGAGTAAAATCCCATGAGTGGAGGAGCTCACTGGTCAGCCTCAGCAAGAAGATGAGATCCCTTATAAGATCCTCCAAAGCTAGCTGTGAAAACAAGATTGCCACTGATTCTAAGTACAACCACAAAGCATTCTATACCTATGTCAAGAATCTCAAATGCAACACCCAGATCTGCTCTGAGTTACAGCACAATGGCACAAAAATTACAGAACCAACTGATATTGCCAACATCCTGGCAGATAGATTCACTGCTAACTTTACCCCACTCTCATCCCCAAAAGGGCCCATATCTATACAGGAGGAATGCAGAGTCCCTATAATCACAACTTCACAGGTTAAAGCAGCACTCTCTAAAGCCAAAAACACAGCATCCATGGGACCGGACAACATCCGACCGATCATACACGAACTTCAGAACGAACTGGCTCCCCACCTAAGCACCATGTTCAGTCATAGCCTCACTTCAGGCTTTGTGCCCACTGAATGGCACACAGCAACAGTTATCCCATGCCACAAAGGGGGAACCACCACTGATCCTGGGAACTATCTCCCTATTAGCCTGATGAGTCTGTTCTGCAAGGCCATGAAACGCATCATCATGGAATTTATAAACAAAGACATTGATAACCTCCAAACTTTGGACCCCACCCAGTTCGGGTTTGTGAAAGGCAGATCTTGCCTCCTGAACCTAGTCAACTTCTTTAAGGCAGTCACATAAGCCGTAGACAAGGGTAAGGTGGTTCACACAGCCTATCTTGACCTCACCAAGACTTTCGACACCATCCCCCATTCTGGAATTATAGCTAAACTCACTAAGCTATGTATAAATCCCTATGTCACAAGATGGGGTGCCAACTGTCTCACTGACAAAACCCACACTGTAAAAGTTGCAGATTCCAAATCTGACTTCAAACCAATGACAAGTGGAGTGCCACAGGGTTCAGTCCTGGGACCTCTCCTGTTTGGTATCTACTTCTCTGAAGTACAGGCAAACACAGAAGGCCTCTGGCTAATGAAGTTCGCAAATGACTGCAAACTAGGAGCTATAGTCGAGTCTGTAAATGATGTGGACATCCTACAGAGGGGCCTCACAGAGACATATGCCTGGTGTCAGAGCCATGGCCTCAAGCTCAATGCCAAAAAGTGCATTGTTATCCCCTTTGGTAAAAACTCTGTACCCATGAACTACCACCTAGGCAGCAGTCTTCTTAACATTGAATGTGTGATAAGAGACCTTGGGACCCAGGTGGACAGTAGTCTCTCCTTTGATAATCATATTGCCACAGTAGTCAGGAAATCCTTCTACATGGCACACCTCATCACAAAAGGGTTCTCATCCAGGAAAAGAAAAGTCATTGTTCCCCTCTACTCGACACTCATTAGACCCATTATAAAGTACAATGCCCCTCTTGGAATGTACCTCACAAGACATCTGCAGGTGCTGGAAAGGCCACAGAAGTACCTCACAAATAGAATTACTGGCCTCAAACAGATGCCCTACACTGATCATCTCAAAAAACTCCAGCTTTACTCTGTAGCATATCACCTACTCCGAGGTGATCTCTGCCTAACATATAAAGCTATGTCAAACCTAGAGCTCTTGGACATGCTACACCTAAAGAAATCCCAATCCTTCCAAGCTACACGATCCTGGGATCTAAACCTTGTCACCACAATAAACAGGACATGCTGGAGGGATAGATTCCTGTCCCAGAGACTTCCTATACTCTGGAACAAGCTACCCATTTATATCAAGCAAAGTTCCTCATTAACACTCTTCAAGAAAAATCTTGATGAGTGGATGGGAAATAGGAAATACACCCTGGGGATCATTTCTGTGGCTCTACTCAACAGGGGCACAGGAAATTAACTTTCTTGGGTTGGCATAAGCCAGGGAACTTTGTTGGCTAGGCTTGCTTAGGCCCTTGGGCCGATAGCCTAGTACCCACCTATGAACCTGTAGATATACATATCTATATATATATATATCTATATATATATATATATCTATATATATATATATATATATATATATATATATATATATATATACACACACACACACACACACACACACACACACACACACACACACACACAAACACACACACACACACACACACACACACACACACACACACACACCTGTACATACAACTAACAAACTTCCAAAGCTAGGAGGAAAACACAGAGGCAAAACCGGTACTTGAACACTTTCCTTCTTTAATGTAATATGAACTTCTTCAGAAATAAAGATATCCACACAAATACTTCAATATATATAAAACCAGCAGCCAATAAAAGAATCTTTACAACAACTACAGCACAGACCAACAAATTGCAGGGGTCTCCACTATAATGAAGAATAAATCCAAGGAATACAATAAGGCAAAAAAAAGGTGTAGAGACCAGGCTCCAGTTTAAAAAAACAGTTTAATTGTAGTCAGACCAACACACACAAGCACTTTCACAATCAGCTTCTTCAGGTAAATAAAGTGCAATTACATGAAACACCTATTTTATAACAATAAAAATATCACATGACTTGTAATAATTAATTTAAAGTGACATCTGCATTGCATGAAATAATCCTTTCAATAAAGTGCATATGCAGCACTCATAGATGTAAATATAAATGCTCACATAAATTCATATAAAAATATCAAAACAGTCATACACAAAAACTACATATCATATACATATATCTAAAACTCATAAAACTTTAAAATTCATCTGAGTAGGGGTCGTGCTTTTAGGATAGGTCTTAAAGGGATGTGGTCATTAAGACCATGTCCCACATCTGCCTTGAGCCTTATGATCCACTCCGCTTGAAGTGTTTCAGTTCTTGTTCTAACATCACCTCCCCTCCTGTTTTTGAAACATCTACCTATTGTCATGAATGTAAAATTATGGTGTATATCCATGTCTTTGACATGTTTTGCTAACGCATTATGCACACTTTGCTTTCTAATGTGATATAAATGCTCCCTAATCCCGAGTTTAAGTTGCCAATCCATTTTCCTTACATAAAATTTGCAACAAACTTGACAGACAGCTAGATAAACTAAATGGGAGCTATCACATGTTGCAGATACCCTAAACTGAAACTTCTCACCCACATCTGGGTGCATGAAGTCAATCTCTTCTAAGATGAATTTGCAGTATTGACAGTTTCTACAAGCTTTGGTGCCTCCCATATTTTGTATCCTGATATCATCTCTGGTAGTACATAGCCTTCTCTTTAGAGATTTCTTATTTTTAAAGGTAAATTGTGGTCTTGTGTCCAAATATCTACTGACTTGTTCATCTGTCATTAAGGTGTCCCAATACCTGTTAAAGATATCTGTATATGCCCTGATGTTCCTGGCGTAGCTTAAACACATTCTCAGTTTATGGGAAGTGTGTTTCTTGTTCCCTTGTTGACTTGTTGTAACATTAACATTTTCTGAAAAAAATGGTTTAGCCCTACCCTCCCTGAGTTTAACTCCCTCCCTAACGCTCCTCTGTACAAAATGTGTCTTATATCATCTCTGTGTAAATTCTTCTTCAACATTATCTACTTGCCTTATAAACTCTTCATCTTGTACATTAAGCCATGATAATCTGAATGTCTGAGTATGAACTACATTTTTGAATATGAAATTAGGGTGCATGCTTTATCGGCTAAGCAAGCTATTAACATAGCATTCTTTTCTATATAGTTTAGTGCTAAGCTTATTATCATGATCCCTAAAAATCGAGACATCCAAAAAATTAACCTCTGTAGGTGACCAATTCATGGTGAACTTAAGATAGGAGGTGGTATGATTAATAAATTATTGAAATTCCCTCAATAATTCAAGTGGCCCCCCTCCAAATAAGGAAGAGGTCATCCACAAATCTGCGAAAAAACACAATGTTATATTTATATGCGCCACGAACTAAAGTTTTAGCTTCCCATTCTGATAGTACTGCATTGGCATAACTATTAGCGCATGAGGTTGCCATTGCTACCCCATTGCTTTGCCAATAAATTTCATCTCTAAATAAAAAGACATTATTTTCTATTTTCTAATTAGGGACAGGAGGAATTTACTATTCTTTTCCATAATAAATATACAAATGCACATCCAGTAAACATTAAATTTGGTGTTTTTCTCACGGGTTGCATATTAACTTTTTATACTTTAGAAGCTAGTATGTGTTGTGAATCTCACTCTCTCTTCACAGTATGATTACTGAGATTATCCTTTAAGCACACTTACAGAATGCGGTTGTGATTATCTGATAGGTAGCAAAACAAAGCAGCTTCTGAGAGTTATTATTTAGAAGTTGATGCTAATTCATTAACCCCTTCAAGTTATTCTGCAAAGCAAATGCATACTGGTGCTTTGTATTTCAATGCACCCCCTTTTTCTTTTTGCAGAGATGTTGTTATGTGCATTCTGGCAGGTAGTTGCACGTGTAAGCTTTGGAGAGTCCACTGTTTATAGTGGTGATGGGTTTTACATATCTTGTTTTGCATGTGCTGTCAAATGCTGTGGAAGCAGTAGTGTTTGTAGGCATTTCATATTCTCTCCCTTTGTTTTTTCTGCTGCTGTCGATATCCTGTCATGATTGGAGATGGTTGGCAGAACAACTCATTTGCCTGTTGAACTGCAAATAAATAATTGCATACTATGAGTGCAGATATAGCAGGCATCCAACTTCCTAGGAATTAACAATCTGGGAAGATGCTGCCCCTTTATGGAGTTAAATAGATGGTGAAGGAGGGGCTGCTCTTGAAATGATGACCCAAATGACTCTTGTTTTATGGGGTTGGGGTGAGGGTGACCTGGATCACATCACTTTTGTCAGAAGCAGAGGATGAATAGTTTGTATGGTTTCACCCTGGCTTGGGAACAGATAGGTCACTAGAGCACCAAGGGAGGCTAATATTTAGTGCAGATTGGAAATGTTTAGCTGTTAAGGTGTTGGATATCTTACTTGGATTACTTATCCATGTTGTCTTTAAATCCCTTTTAAATTATGCCACATTTGAGATTCTACACCTTTAATTAGTCATATTTATCTTATAGAAGGTTATTGCTTGAAACTGAAACAGGATGTTAATAGAGTGCATGAAATTAGGCAGACCACATAGAGCAGGAGAGTACCAACAGATTATGAGCCATCAACTGCATCATACAGGAGATCAGGAAATGTAAAATCTGATATGTTGGTTAGTGTGCCTCATTTGGAGATGGAAGGTAAGAACTAGGCAGATGGTTGTGGATATTGATAGGTCCCTTAACATGGGGGTTTAGTTTTAACATACTTGACTGATAGTTAAATTTATATTGGGAATATGATAAGGTCATTGGAAACCTATCTTCAATTATGGCTTCTTTGTCATAAATGTATGTGGTGGTATTACATTCATTCCCGGTTTGGCAGGATAGTTTGTCTTTGAAGATGTCTTGGAATGTACGTTATGTATTTAGATGATTTAAATGTCTTTTCTTTCTTACAGATGGGGGTTTTTGTAATCCTGCTGCTATAATTTGGAAAAAGGTGGGTATAAGATAAAGCCTTCTCTTTACATATTACAGGATTTACTTTGTCCTTTTCTTTGTAGATGGTGGTATGTGGCGTACCAGTTGTGGCGATACGCAGTGAATTTGCAGATGATGGAAGCAGTGGCGAGCGAAGAGGTTACACATGGGGAGCACATCGCGGTTTGCTGGACTGGTGAGTATCGAGGTTGCAGATAGACAAATACATAGACGTCAATTGGTGGCTGGAAGGAGATGAGCTTGAAAGTTGGATGCTTCTGTGAGGGATGTTCCTACCACTGGCAGCTCAATATTGGGATATCATCCAGGCAAGTTAACTTAATCTGAGCTATGAATGGGGATTTATAAGTCTTGTGACTATGAGTGGCGGTTCGGGTTAGTTGGTGCCTCTATTGTTTGCAGGCTTTTCATAAGGTAACTTGTAACTTTGGGCTCATAGAATGTTTAACAATGTAATTTTCTTTTCTTATGGACTTGGGCCTGTTATGGAATAGTGACTCGATATTTACCATGGGCATTCATGGAATTGCTAACATAGAAGGTGTAGCGGACCTTTCTGAGGTGGTGCTTGAGGGAAAGTGTTAAATGGTGGTTGGGTTGATTGGAAGGAAATGAGATAAGGGTGGGAGGTGCTTAAGGGATTTAGATGAGTGTAGCTGGGTAAGTAATCAGATTTTGGCGTGAACTTGCTACCCTCCCACCCTCCCTTTTTTGTTGGCGGATTGGTGGGATTGTGGTTATTTTATTCCAGTAGGTGGAGAAGAGGGACAGGCTTGTCCTCTTCTGTTACCCCTCTGGTGTCTGGTGGTGCATTTCAAGGAGTTCTTGTTGAATAGATAAGTAGGTGGAGGTAAGGACCTGCTTATTTGGTTGGAAGGTAATTCAGTGAATGGTTTATGAAGCTTCATAAGTAAAGTAAGTGGGCAAAGGTATGGTTGCTGCTTACTGGGTCAGATGAGCAGGTACGCTGTCCTGATTAATTTTATTAGGATGTTTATAAGTAAAGTAAGCAAGCAAAGGTATGGACGCTGCTTACTGGACAGGATGAGCAGGTATGCTGTCCTGATTAACATTACAAGGAGGTTTATAAATAAAGTAAGCAAGCAAAGGTATGGATGCTGCTTACTGGGGCAGGATGAGCAGGTACGCTGTCCTGATTAACATTACAAGGATGTTTATAAGTAAAGTAAGTGAGCAAAGGTATGGGTACTGCTTACTGGACAGGATGAGCAGGTACACTGTCCTGATTAATATTGCAAAGATGTTTATGCTGTGTTTAGAATCGACTACACTATGTCCAGTTGTATTTAACAAATTTTGATATTCGAAGTTATGTTATGGAAGTTTTAATAAAGGTCGTTAAATGTCATTCGGTGTGTTGTGTTTATTGAAGGGGACCGGGACAAGCCGTTTGCTCAAAATAATATGCCTAAATTGTGAGTTATGTGCATCCTTATAAGTTTTAGGGATGCCAAACAATTTGCCAAGACTAGGGTGTGGGACAACTATAAACATATATTCATCAAGAGTCAAAGAGTAGGCTTGTTCTAGTTTCGGCAAGAAATGGTCAATAGTTTTGAAATGTTTCTCCACAAAGTTCAAGTCCACATTTGTAAAATTCATTTTCCACTAAAGCAGACTCAGTTCTCAATATGTATTCCACCTGTTCCATGAGGACAATTCCTGTCCCATTGTCTGCTTTCATAATTCACAAATGCTTATCCTGACAAAGGTTATGTAGAGCTTAAAATTCACCTGAATTAAGGTTAAACCATTTATCCTGACACTGTATGTGAAGAAGCTGTCTACTTACCTTTCTTAGAGTGTGCGACTGTGAGTTTAAAGTACTATGCAAAACTTGATATATTGTTTTTCTTAAGAGTTAACCTATTTTGCAGTGAGGGACTAGAGTCAGACAGCTCATCATCTTCTTTATCAAGCAGTACTTTCAGGTTAAGTTTTTTAAGAAACAATCTAAAAGCAAATCTATAATATTTGCCCTTTGTGAAGGAGTAAAAGTAAAAGTTGCAAATGCTGTTGTGTGAAGCTCCTGTTAGTAAGGTTAAAAACAACACTATTCATCTGGGAAAGTTTATCAGCTGTAGAAACAGCGTTTACCTTCTCCTGCTGCTCCTGGTTTGCATAGGTCTCCCCATTACCTGGAATCTGCCTCTCTCTCTCCCCTGTGATCACCGTTGTGGAGTTTGTCCCCTGTATCCGTGGTTCCATTGACTCTGGGACAAAAAAAGGCTGCTGTGGTTCCACTAGATGTTGTGTTTCAATCAGATTATGTACTGAGTCAGTGACTTAAGCCGATTCATTTGGGGGAGAAGTGCGAGGATGATTAACTAGATCATGTTGGCCAGAAACAGCCATAACAGGAACATCATTTAAAGCAGGTAGCCGATGAAGGGAAGGCTGCTGTCCCAACCCTCTCTCATTGCTGAGGGGGTAAGCTGTTTCATTTTGATACTGTAACAGGTCTCATTGCAGTTTCTGTTTCTTTCTTCGCACCAGAGTTGCTACATGCCGAGTTGTCCTATGGGATAGCCCATCAAAGAAAATACTGCTATATGGTGAATTCCAGGTGTTGCAAAGGAGTTTCATGATTTCTCCTTTCAAATTATCTAGTTTCCCTTGGTTATTTTTGACAAGAACCTTCAGTGTTTGTAGCCCAGCTTCATTATAAATAGTAGTGAATTCCCTATATAAGGGAGAGTCCTTGGTGTCCTGTTTGGAAATTTGAAGAATTTCAATCCTTGCGGCACAATCTTGTAATGCAAACAAGTGTTAAGAAAAAGAATATCATATTCAACATTCTTAAACATGGTCAGCAACCTTTCAAGCTTAAAAATTAAAGTTTTGCAGTTATTATCAGAGGCTTGGTGCACAATACAAGTTGTAGGTAGCAGAGGAAACTGGTGTCCATCCCCATCCAAAATTAATGGATTTCTGTTGCTGTCTGTGTTTAAGAAATCCCAAATATATATATATGTATATATATATATATATATATATATATATATATATATATATATATATATATATATGGGTCCACTACATAATCCCGAAATACTAAAATCCCAAATTTGAAATTACATAGCCGAAAACACTAAATCCCAAAACCCCAGAAGTGAGAAATTCAAAATCCCGAAGTTCGGAGATGTTGCATTAGTGCTTCTGGTGGTGCGGTGTGTGAATGGATGGGGGGAAGTTTAGGTAAGTATGTGTGTGTAAGTGTGTTGGTTAGGGGATTTAGTGTGTGTCATTGTGTGTTGTGACTGTGATGTGTGTGTGTGTGTATGTGTGTGTGTGACTGCAAAATGTGTGGGTGTGAGTTTCCTTTGTGTGTCTGTTTGTGCGATCTCGGAGTTAGTATATTTAAGTAGGGTGGTGTGGGGGAGCAGCCCCCCACATGGGGGGGGTGCAGTGGTGCTTTCCCACCTTACTTATATGTAGTGTAGGATTATATGTTTGGTTGTGGGGGGAAGTTGTGTGTATTTGTATGTGTGTGCTGTATGTGTAGTGTATGTTCGGGATTTTAAATTTCGTGGTTATGGGGTTTCGGGATTTAGTGTTTTTGGCTATGTAATTTTGAAATACTGAAATTCGGGATTTCAGTATTTCGGGATTACATAGTGGACCCATATATATATATATATATATATATATATATATAGAGAGAGAGAGAGAGAGATACACACACACACACACACACACACACACACACACACACACACACACACACACACACACACACATATATATATATATATATATATATATATATATCTATATGGAAAAATGATTTATTGAGGTGATGTTCAGATTTATCTAAGGATCCAGGCTAAATCCTGTTAAAAGAGGAGTACTGTATTTAAATAAGGAAGAAGACGGGTTTTAAAAATCTTATAGTTTATTGAGCTTCTTTAAATTTATATAAGGTGCTGAGCTGGATTAAAGGAAAAGAAGATAATTTGCTAGTGAGAATTTTGAAGAAAAAATATGAAGGAGAATGGAGTTTATTAAGAATAAATAAAAGGGTGAGAGTGTGGCTAATTCAAGAAATGAATATGTCTCAAGAAAAAATAAGAATGTGAATGTTAAAAATAGATGAGACAGATTATAGGCAAATAAAGTGCAAAACATAATGACACAGAATTAGTTTTTGAATCCTTGGGCTTATTTAACAGAAGAAAACATAAAGGGTATAAAGAAAGGCACAAAAGATGTAAAAAAGATGTTGTGTCTTGGGATTTTTTTGTGCAGACTACATATTAAAGAAAAATAACAAATAAAAGGAAATTGTCTTATAAGAAAATAAATGAAATAATGTGTCATTTTTATGGGGAATTGGAAACAGCTGAATATGTTTTTTTAAACTGCAAAAGGGTAAAGATATTATGGGCAAAATAAAAGAAGAAAAATAGCAGACAAGATACAAGACTATAAGCAAATCAATATGAATATGATTGAATTTGGAGTCTATGAAAATTATAATAGAGAATCTGTACATAATATTGACAGAAAATAAATGAGGAAAGCAAACATAAACTGAGAAGGTGTCTGGTTTTTTGGCAGCTGATAATGCAGTAACTAAAACGTATGCAGCTATGAAAGCAGGCAAAACCAGAGAGCAGCAAATACTGTAAGTAAAACTGTGTTTTTTTTTTTTTAAAGGGTTGACCATCTTTTAGAATAGGAGCACATAATGACACTGTGATAGACAGATATGTATGGGACAATTTGGTAACTGTTCTTAGATTTAATGCTTAAGAAATTCAATAATTTTTTTACAGAAACTTTTTATAGCTTAGCATTGGAATCTGATGGACTGATGATTAAATGTGAAGGAAGGGCATTTATCCATCGAATAATTATTTGTTTTCTTGTAGTAACTTAAATGTTGAAAAATGTTCCTTTGCAGTTTAGAACTGTTTAACTGGAAGATGATCATGTTAAAAATGCATGCAGGAGCTGAGTGAAACTATTGACAATATTGTGAAAATTAGAGATATGACCTTTCATTAAAGTAAAAAGCATATTTGATAAATTTTATTTGGAAGGGAAAGATTATCTATCTTGAAAACATATGTGTGATACCAAATTAAATTGAGAAACAATTTATTGAGGTGATGCTCAGATTTATCTTGGAATCGGAGGTGAATCCTGTTAAAGGAGGGTATTGCATTTAAATAAGGAAGAATGTGGGTTGAGTTTAATAAATCCTATAGTTAAAACTTATGTAGCAGTTACAGAAAGTAAAAGAGGAAAGCAGTAATAAACTCAGAAGGTGTATGGTTTCATGACAGCAAATAATGCTGGAATGGTGGGAGGAAGTTGGAAGGGCGGAGGTTGGAAACTGTTTTGAAATGTGAAAAAAATGATAAAACACTTGTCAAGATAAGCTGGGTCAGCCTAAATCATATTTTTGTTGGAACGTTACTCATTAATTGATTGTGACAAAGAACGATATAACCAGTGTTGGGAAAAGGACTAACAGCAGGAAAGTGACTGCCTGAAATCAGGTTGTGTAAAAAAGGGACACTTTTGGATAGATTGGCAAGATCAAATGGTGAATAATGAAAAAAGAGTAAAGAGAAGAAAACATACACAAGAAAGGACACCAAGAGGCTGGGGGAGAGGGTGAAATATGTGATGAGGAAACTGTAGAATAATCAAAACAACGTGGAGGGTTAAATGAGGAGAGAGAGAGAGAGAGAGAGAGAGAGAGAGATTGCATGCAAGGAAAGAAGTCAGGAAAGGAGATTTATACTAATAATTTATTGAAGTTCTAACCAGTGAAAAATATGATCTGAGGATCAAGGATCATTTGTACATAAACCCAGGAAAATATTTAACAAGGGGAAGAGTAAAAGTAAGAAAATGAAAATGTAAAATTACTTTCTCTAAACTTAAGAAGAAAGAAAAGCAACAACTTCAGAGTACTTTCAGTAAATTTGAACAGAATTAATACTGTATGAAGGATAGCAATACTGGAATGATATGCTAAATGGGATGTGGATGTTATTCTGTTAGAGGATGCAAGATTCCTGACAAGTGAAGAAAGCCTGCAAACAGAAAAAAATTGTGGGATGGAAGTATAATATAGAACTTAAGAAATTAACACTGCTCTTGAGTAGCTGTGTTGTGTAAAAAAACAGTGAAAATACTAGATGCAACATTGGTAAGAGTGGGAAGGTTAACTGCTGTGGATGTGAAGTGGAGAGATTATGCTTGTAGAATTATAGCATTATATGCATATATAACTAGCAAGGAAAGTGAGAATCTGTTTCATCAAATGCTAGACTATGTGGTAGCCAACATGAAAATTAATGCTGGAGATTTTAACTATGACTTGCGTAAAATGTAAAAGGTATAAAAATACAGGAAGTGATAATATGTGATAAATTAACTGTGTGGAACAAAAATCAGTGGATTTATATAGGGGGGCATTTGGATCTGAAATAAATTTTTTGATATTATCAGAAGGCAGTGAAACAGTAGTGAAAAATTTTTCAGACCATTTAGCAATATGGGTGGAGGTGATGAAAGAATGGGAGAATATTAAAATAGGAAAGGGGATAAAAAGAATAAGCAACAGATTATAGGATTAAGAAAATCCAAATCCACCCACTGCCACATTCAAGAATCTGGGTAACCACAATGTAATGTCCAACAGAATGCAAAATCTACAAAGTGAATATAATAACCAACAAAAAAGATTATGGACTTGGCTTAATTTATAAAACACCAATTTATTGATTACAGATGGTTTAGTGCTTTCGTCTGATGGTTCTGATGAAGTCCAGTGTGGTCAGATGAAAGTGCTAAACCATCTGTAATCAATAAATAGGTGTTTTATAAATTAAGCCAAATCCATAATCTTTTTTGTTGGTCATTATATTTACTGGGTGGATTTCATATTCTGTTGGACATTACACTGTGGTTACCCAGATTCTCGAACGTGTCAGTGGGTGGATTTGGATTTTATTGGTTTTGTGTTCTACACTACTTTCCACCACTTTTTGAACTGTTATTAGATTATGGGATTAAGATGGAGAGTCAAAAGCATTGCAGTTATGAAATGATCATATAACCATGAATTACTTCTATAAAAACTGGACTGAATAGTGGATTAAATTTAAAAAGAAACATAAAATGTGATTTTTTTCAGTGGGATGATAATATAAGAAAGGATGAGAAAGTCAAGTATGGGAAAATGTATAAAAATATATTACACAAATTAGAAAATAATACATGAAAGTATTATGAGACAGAAAAAGAAATATATAAAAATATCTGAGAAATAAAAAATAAGACATTACTGTTTAAGCAGAAATATTATTTACAAGGGAAAGGGGAGGAGGTATCTGCATATTTGAGTAAAATGGTAAAGGAGAGTACTTAATTTGATCTTGTGTTCTTTTTACTTCCCCATTTAGATGTTTAATTTCCTTCATTATGACTTTTGTAATAGAGCATGTGGAAAGTCTACATAAGAGTAAAAAGGGAAAATAAAAGAGAATGGAAAGTAAACAAAATTTTTGAATGAGTTAAAGAAAAAATGAAAAAGCAATTGTGTTAGTAAATTTGATGAAATACTTAGGAAAGTAAATATTTTTTTCAGAAGCAGGCCCAGATGATATAGGGTATGGAATGTACAAGAAATTAATGAATTGGCAAAGAGTGCATTTTGTAAATGTACTGAATAAATGGTTAAAAGAAGGGCAGGTTTATGAAGGATTATGTAGTGGAATATTAACATTATATAGAAGAAAGATGAGAAGAATGAAATTGGTGACTCATCACACTAAATAATAAATAGTATAACTTTTATGAGAATAATACAGAGGAAAATGATAGGGACGATGAAGGATTTTATGAAACAAGGTGCATGTGGTGAAAAAGGGAAGGAATGTTAAGAATTGCTATTGGTTGGGAGAGAATTTGTGGATGATATTATAAATGACAGATTATGGGGTGAAGTTGGAGAGTAGGAAGTACTGCAGTAATATAACCATGAATGACTTCCATAAAAACTGGTCTGAATGATCGATCAAATTTAAAAAGTAATACAAAAACTGATTTTTTTCAGTTGCAGGGTGATGTAAGAAAGGAAAAGAAAGTGAAGTATGGGAAAATATATAAAATATATTAGGGAATTTAAAGAATAATGCTATAGAGTATTATGACATAGAAGAGGAAATATATAAACGTAATTGAGAACAGAGTAAGACATTACTGTTTAAGCAGAAATATTATTTACAAAGGAGAAGGGAGGATATATCTGCATATTTGGGTAAAATGGTAAAGGAGGATATTTAATGAGGGTTAATGAAAAAAAATATAAAAGGAGAGGTAAAAAGAACATAAGAGGCTATTGTATTACAGCTTGTAGAAAATCTATGTAAGAGTAAAAAAGGAACATAAGAGAGAATGGAAGTTAAACCATATTCTTGAATGAGTTAAAGAAAACAATGAAAAAGCAGTAATTGTTAGTGAATTGGATAAAGTAGTTAAGAAAGTAAATACTGATTCAATAGCAGGCCCAGATGATACAGGGTATGGAATGTACAAAAATAGTGGATTGGCAGAGTATTTTGTAAATGAATGGAATGAATGGTTGAAGGAAGGGTTTGTTTATGAAGTGTTATGAAGTGGCATAATAAAAATTACATAGAATACAGGTAAGAAGAATTAACTAAACTGGAGACCCATCACACTAAACAACATATATTATACTTTTTATGAGAATAATACAGAGGAAAATAAAAGGAATGATGAAGAATTTTGTGAAACAAGGTTTATATGATTAAAAAGGGAAGGGATGTCTAGAATTTTTATTGGTTGACAGAAATTGTGGATGATATAAGGAAAAGGGAGGATGTGAAACTTATGGTAGGTGAAATTATAAAGGCATTTGATACATTAGGACATTATGCTTTGTGGGATGTTATGGAAAAATATTGGGTAGGTAATAGAATTAGGTAAGTGTATATGTCAGCATATCAAAATAATAGAATTTTAGAGAATGGGTGGTTTAGTAAAGAAATATACATGAAATATGGTATGAGACAAGGATGCCACATAAGTAGAATATTGCTTGCACTGGCAATGACATTGATAGTGATTCCAGTAATTTTGACATTCACAGAGAATATAGTTGTAGTTTCTAAGAACAAAATATGGGTGAGGGAAGTTTGGTTTGTCTGTATGGATGCTTAAAGGAAATTGGAATTACTTTGAATAAAGATAAAAGTAGGGGCTTGTGTGATGTCATGAAAATTTGAGGTGTGCATTTTTCATTGAATGAGGCATCTCTGCTTGAGATAAAATTTGAGAAAAATTATGGAGTTATGATTCAATGGGAGGGATTTGATAAAATAAATGAAATAAATATGTCTTATGTGGGGGATGTATAGATTAAGATTTAGGAAAAAGGTTTATCTTATGAATTCAGTGTTAATGAGAAAAATAGCATATATATCAAATGTTTCTATGATCCCACAAAAAATAAGAGAAGGAAATTGTGCTATGGCTGTTTTCTTTCATATGGAGTTCAAGATTAAACCTAGTGAAAAAAAGGTGCGCTATATATGAGTGAAGATGAAGGGGGATAGGGTTACTAAATCCAGTTTATTCTGCTTCTTTAAACTTATATAGAGTAATAGAGCGAGTAAAGGATGAGTTAATAGTGAGAATGTGTAAATATTAGTTGAAGAGGTTCTAGGAGATGGTGAGAATAACAAAAAGAGAGAAAAAAATATGTGAATGAAGAAATTAAAAAAATTATCAAGAAAAAATACCAACATGGAAAGTAAAAGCTGGCGATACATGGAAAAACAGAAGGGTGTGGTATAATAATGTGATGAAACAATATTATTATGTAAATTCATGGAACAATTTGCCAGAAGACAACATTGAAGCCATCAGAGTAAGGAAAAAGTGGTCCACCAAAACAGTAGCATGTCCAGATTTCCTATGGAAATGAGAAATAAGTACTTTACCAGTAAAGGGAATGCACCATCTAAAAAAGAAAGTTGAAAGTGTGTGTTTATTTTGTGAGGAGGAAGAGACAACAGAGAATATTTTTTTTTAATTGTAAAAGAGTTGTGAAGCACTGAAAAAAGCTATAGGGCTGATTCAATAAACCCTACCCAGTCTGCTAACACCATGTGCATGTCTTGCTACAATAAGCAAATGGTAGCATACTGTTTTATTTTCAGTAAGCAGCTCTACACAGTGTGTAGAACTACACAACCACAGTAAGCATCATGGCATGCTAATTACAGCATAAGTAGCTGAATTGTATGCCAATCAACCAGTCTGATATGGAGGAGCTATTAAACAAGCTATAAAGCAAACATGTAAATTCAGTGCTGGTTTTCCCTATGAATTCCAAAATCTATTGCAATATAGCTACAGAAAGGAGTCTAAACAGAAAGAATGTTAGGGGCTGCTGTTGCTTTAATTCATTTGTATGTGCAACAGGCTGAAGTATATGCTGCTGCTAATAGACTACAACCAAGAAGGAGAAGAGTTTTCAGATCCCGGTTAACTTATCACAATTTGCATGAGGTGGAAATTTTCAGCTCTACAGGGTAGATAGAGACACACAACAGGAGCGCTGAAACCACTGTCATCCTCAACTCAGACCCAGAGCAAACTGAGGGGAACCCATACTAGTGGAGACAAAAGTATATACAGCACTTAGAATTTTAGCTAAAGGAACTTTTCACAGACCAAATGGGGCATACTGGGGGTGTCACAGGTATCACCAGCATCCAGGATCCTCCATCAGTTCCTGAATGCTATATTCCAACATGCCAGTGACCGCATATATTTTCCCTGGACTCCTGAGGGCAGGGCCACAAATATGCATGTGTTCTACCCTGTAGTACATTACCCTGAAGTACTGGGTGCCATAGATTGTACACATATGGAAATAAAGGCACCACCCAGGGAACAGGGAAGGGTCTACATAAATAGAAAGGGCTACCACTCTATAAACTGCAAAGTCATCTGTAATGCTAAGGGAATCATCTTGAATTTATGTGTGCTGGCAACCCAGTCAGTTACCATAGCTCACATATCTGGCACACCTCTCAACTGTATCAGATGTTCACTAGGGGTAAAATCCCACAGGGTCATTTAAAGGGGGATGCAGGTTATGCCCTGAAACCATGGCTAATGACGCCCAGCAGAAATGCACACACCTTCTGAAGAAAGCCATAATGAGGCACACGTTCAAACAAGAAATATCATAGCAGATTTGTTTGGGCTGCTGAAGTGACAGTTCTAGTGCCTAGATATATCTGGGGGCCCTGCAGTACAATCCATGTACCCTTACTGAAATCTTCCCTGTCTGCGCCATGCTTCACAATATTGTCCTGAGAAAGCAGCTTCAGCAGGATCAACAAGGGGAAGGGGTACACATCCCACCACCAATGTCAAGGTCACCACAGCCAGACATAGGTGAGGAGTTAGAGGGGAAACCAGCAGCTGCTGTAGGTGTAGGCAGATGTAGGTGTGATCAATATGCCCTCACACTGGCTAAGAGCCAGTGCATAGCACACTCAAACATCACCTAAGGGGCTAAGACTGTCATCCTATGCACAAACATTAGTAACATTGATGCCAGACAATGATCACAACCTTTACCTACCCATGTAATAGCTGTGTACTCCCAGCATCAGACAGACTCAGCCCTGAACTAAAACTGTAGGAACTTCTAGAATTACAAGGGAAGTGCTGAACCTGGAGTGTTAAAACAGAATTTTGTAATAATACAAATGAATGGCATTTCCTTGCATGCTGTTACTTGGTAATGTAAGTAAGTAAAAGGTGGGTGATTGTACAACAATGACTTTAACATGTTACATCAGTGACTTACATGAATACATGTGTCCTTTACCAAGTAATAGCCCTTAGGCATCACAAATTCCCATAATCATACCTCTCAAAAGAACTGATGGTCACCGAATGTCCTTAGTTTGGCCTCATGCTTTTGTACTGGAAAATCATTAAAGAGAGAAGTAAGAAAGTAGCAAGACACATTTCAAGTTTAAGACTTCACAACCCTCAGAAAATCAACTGTCTAACTTTCTTACACCAAAATATGTCAAAAGTACAATTAGCAAAACAACACCACAAATGCAGATATGCTAAGCAATAAGTCAGCTATGCACCCTGAGCATCAGACACATCAGACACAGAGTTTATGTATCCCTAAATCCAAAAGACAGAAACAAGGATATGGCACAGTTATCACATACACAGGGTGTTGGGGGTTCGGGGCTAGGCTGACACAAAACATAAGTGAGTGCGTGTGAGTTAGAAAAATAATTATTTATTTTATTTTACATTTGTTGACTGGGATAGTCCGACTGGATTCATGTCCATTTTCAGCGGAGGCCCGGGGAGAAAAGCTCCAAGGTACAAGCAGATAAGATTATTTAAAACAATTTATACACTGGTTACATACTTAAATAACAAGTTATACAGTTCCAAAGTTTGTGAAAACCCAGGTGTAAGACCAGGATATGTAACACAACTAAGCTAAATTACAGTTTTTTAACACCGTACTAGAAGAGAGTTAGTTGACATAGCCAGTTTAGTTTCAAATATTGTTTGAGTCTTTTCTTAAATTTTATTTTTATTTATTTATTTTATTTTACATTTGTTGACTGGGCTAGTCCAACTGGATATATGTCCATTTTCAGTAGAGGCCTGGGGAGAAAAGCTACAAGACAGATCCATTATACCAATATGTATAAGGTTACAATTCAAAACAGTGTATATAAGGTTACAATCAAGTTAACACAGCAGATGATACAAAACATTTTACAGTACATTGCAGAACAATATTTACAAAAATATAGAACAAGATATTCACATGAGGTAGATTTAACTTTTTTCAGGTTTACAATTCCTGAGAATGGTTGCATAAGAGTATTTACAACATATAGAACAAGATATCCACGTGAGGTAGATTATAACTGTATGCAGGTTTAAAATTCCTGCAATGTTTGCAGTAAAGAGCATTGAATTAAAAGTCAGAGTGGAGTTAGGAGAAATTTAGTCACACAGGTGTTGGATTAGTCAGGGTTGATGCAAGGGCATATCCAGTGTGTTCTAAGGTATATTTTGAGTTTTTGTTTGAAGTGGGGTAGGGAAGGAAGTGAAGTAAGATCACTAGGTAGAAGGTTCCAGTTTTTCCCAGTTGTGTTTGAGAAAAGAGAGTTACCTGCCATGTTGTTAGACTTACTAATACTAAGTAGAAGTTTATTAGCAGAGCGTAAAGTATTAAGATTTTTATACGGAGTAATGAGGTTTGAGAGTATAGGAGTGTTGTTAGGCTGGTTGAGGATCTTATGAGCAATGGTAAGTTGGTTAAAATGAAGCTGATTTTGCAGTTCAAGCCATCCTAGTTGTTTTAGATTCTGACAGTGATGAGTTCTAAAGGGATTATCAGTAGCAAATCTGGCAATGTTATTATAAGATGTAGTTAGTTTGAGAAGATTCTTCTTGGATAGGTTGGTATATATTGGTGAGGCATAGAGAAATGTTGAGATTAGATGGGAGTGGGCAATAATAGTTCTGGCTGTTGGAGTGAAAAAGTATTTGATCCTGTATCGGGAGCCCATTTTTCTGTTGACTGTTTTTATAGCGTTATTAATATGGGTATCGAAGTTAAGGTTTTTGTCTATTGTAATTCCTAGGAGTTTGGTGGTAGAATCAGGGGATATAAGGGTGCCATTGTTAGAAATAACAGAGAAATCTAAAGGCATGGATTTACAGGTAGGATTAAAGAGAAGTAGCTTTGTTTTTTTGGGATTCAGGAGGAGGCAATGTTTTAAGAACCAAGTCTCTACTATGTTAAATATCTTCTGAGTTAGGGATTGTACTTCAGATGAAGATTCAGATGCACATATTAAAGTTGAATCATCTGCATATTGTATGCAGGTTGCATGAGGAATAGCTAGGCAGAGATCATTGATAAATATTGAAAATAAGAGAGGGCCTAGAATGGAGCCCTGAGGGACACCCAGTGAGACTGACAGGTGGGATGATAGTTTATTCTCCCAGAGCACAGCCTGTTGCCTATTGTTGAGGTAGGAAGTAAACCATTGTACAGCCAGAGTATCAAGAGAGAGAGTGATTTCAGAATATTTATAAGTAAAGAGTGGTTTACCATATCAAATGCTTTTGAGAGATCAATAAATAGAGAGGAAGAGAGAACATTGTTATTGCGGTTATTGTTTATGGTATCAGTAAAAGATAAGAGAGCAGTAGTAGTACTGTGGAATGGCCTAAAGCCATGTTGGCTTTCAGCTAGTATGTTATGTTGAATTAAATGGTTTAGAAGCTGATGGTGAATACATTTTTCCATTATTTTTGCTAAGGGGGATAGTAGGGCTATAGGTCGATAGTTAGAGTAATCATTTGAGTTGCCACCTTTGTGTAGGGGGATAATGTGTGAGATTTTCCATATGTCAGGGATGCTTCCCTTGTTAGTAGTTCTATTAATCAGGATGGATATAGGGTACGCTACTTCTTTAGCTGCCTTTGCAGGTTTTCGGCTGGAATCTGGTCAGCAGAAGGATTACAAGGTTTAAGTTTTAGAATGAGTTTGTAGATAAAATTAGTTGAGGTGAGTAGTAATTGGAAGGTAGGAAGAGAGCTGGGAGAAGAGTTAAGAAGACTGGATCTATCAGGAGCTAGCTGACTGGCAAGTGACTGGATAGCCTCTGTGAAGAAAGAATTGAAAGCATTGGCAGTTTAGATAGGAGTCTCATGTGATGCACCTGTTAGGGTTGGTGTACTGGAGTGACCTGGGTATAGGAGTCTATTGATACTTGCCCAGAATCTTTGAGGATTGTTTTGGTGTGTTTGCTGCATTTTACAGTAAAAGTTTTTTTTTTGTCTGAGAGTATTGCTTTTTTTGTCATGTTTCTCATATGTCTAAAGATTTGCTGATCTGATGTATTTTTGGTAGTTCGCCACCTAGACCAGGCTTTATTTCTGAGGAGGATTTTTTTCTTGGTTTCATTCGTAAGCCAGAGGGCAGGTCTGGATCTAGTTCTGATAGTACATTTAGGTGTATGCTGGTCTAGGATTTCTAAGAACTTAGAGTTAAAGTATTTGACAGCCTGTTCAAGTCAGAGGGTTTTTAGTTGAGACCAATCATAGGCACTGAGTTCACTAAGGAAATGGTGTTGGTTAAATTGCTTGTTGGTCCTTATAGTCTTATATGATGTTAGGTGAGAGGTATCAAACTTTTGCCTAATTATATAGCTCAAGGAGTGGTCACGTACATCATTAGGGAGGATACCAACTGTGTAAGTTTGGTGGTAGTTATTAATAAGGATCCAATCCAAAGTGCTCTCATTTTTGTTTGGTTTGTTTATTCTTGTTGGCGAGGTAATGGTCTGAGAGAAGCATTGAAGACTAACATGAGAGGTAGGATGTTCAGTATTGATGTATTTCCTGTCTATATTAAAGTCACCTAGGATTATAGTTATTTGTGGGAAGGATGATGAGCTCCAGCTAAGAATATCCTCTAGTGTACTGATAATGTTTCCAGGAGGTAGATAGATACAGAAGATATATAAAGATTTACTAGAGTTAAGCTGTAATTTGGAAATAAGGACTTCGGCATGGTTGTCCTTTGGTGGGTTATAGGGTATAAAGGTGACTTGTAGTCCATCCTTAAAAATAAGTGCTACTCCCCCTCCCTTTCTTTTTTTACGGTCAAGTCTAAATATGTTATAACCTGGAGGGATAGTTTCATTATCATGTGATTTAGGTTTTAGCTAAGTCTCTGTCAAACATAAAATATCAAAAGAGTGTACATCAAGGAGGGCATGGAGATGGGGAACTTTGTTGTTCACATTTTTTATATTGAGATGTGCTATGAGGAGAGAGGTGGGGTGTTTGTTGGGGATGAGAGGAATAGAGGGCTTGTTGGTGAGATGTCCAGTGGATAGGACATTAGGTGGGCCAGGAATAGGATGTATGTCTCCATCCTGTAAGGAATGCTTTTTTAGTGAAAACAAAAGATAATGTAAGTTACTAATTCGGTAACTGAATTTCCTTGTTGTTAGGTTATTGTATTTAATGTGGGCAAGTCTGTGGTATTTAGCTAGAAGGTATCTAGGTGTGGCTGTAACAGTGATATTATTATGGGTGAATGTGAAAGTGTGTATGACTGTTTGTTTTGTTGGATGGTTAAATTGAGAAATATTTGGGTGTTCATAGGAGGTTAACAAATATGCTGAGGTTAGTACAGATATGAGTGTGGCACAAAGTAGTAATTTAGTTAGGGTTGATGTAGTTTTGGTAGCTATGATGGTAGAATTGGTAAGGAAATATTAGGTAGGTAGCAAAGTTCTAGGACAGGAAGAGAGATATACATTTGAGTTAAGATTGTAATTAATTGGGGTTAGAGAATGGTTAAGTGAAGAAAAGGTGTGGCTCAATTATCTAGGATGGTGGGACCATCTGATTTGTTGTGTGTATAGGAGGGTGTAGTTTAGAAGTATAAGTTTAGGGCTACTGGGGGTGGGTAGGATTTGGGGGTAGGGTAGGGGAGTGGAGTGAGCCCGCAGGGCAAACAGAGCAGGTAGAGACAAGAGAAGGAAGAAACATATGAGGAACAATCAGAGAAAAAGTGCTTTGAAGGAAGGTAAGTAATGTAGGTACAAAGAGATGTAGGCAGAGTGGTGGGAGGGATGGTGGGAGGAAGGTGCTAAAAGTATTAATAAAACTTTGTGAACTGAAGAGAAGCAAAGTACTGGACAAGGAATTCTGTGAGGATATGCTTTAAGGTAGAGGGATCAGTAGAGCTGGGTAAGGGTGCCACCTAGTGAACAAAGTCAGTAATTACAGATGTAAATTGTAAGTGGGGGAAGTCTGGTCAAGGGAAGGCAGGAGAGGCTATTTATGGAATCTATTTCAAATAATCTTGTGAGAAAATACAAACTACAAGGTGTGGCTGCAGGCAGTCCTGGCTTAGAAGCGACCTTTAAACCACCTACAAGTAATTAGCACTGCTCTATACATTTCTGAAAATGTAGGAAAATAACATACTTTCCTTGCTTCCCTTATTACTATTAGGGAACAAGGGTAGGAGACACTGTGATGAAGCAGCCGGTAGGAGAGGGTCCTTAGTCTTCAGGCAAGAGGAGTCAAGTGTCCAAAGGCAGGATATTGAGATTAGAGAGCTAGGTACTAGTTGGTATGGAATCAAAGGAGAAATAAATAGGTAAAGGAGAAAAAAAATGACTTTAGTACAGCAATAGTAGGCAACATTTGCCAAGCAGATAATTGCACATTTCCTAACAATACTATGACTGCAAACCACAATATAGGTTAATAATCTTTGCAAATCTTAGCAGGTGGGAAGGTAAAAAGCTTCAGACATTAGTAAAAATGAAAAACTATCAGTAAGAGTCAAGCAGCAATTAAAAAAGCCTACTACAAAAGTCTCTTAAGGCAGATATCAGTAATAAAAGCAGTTAATCATGGCAGTAGGCAATATATATTAAGTCTATCAAGCATACAGAGACATTGGGTATACAGATATGCTATATGATCCCTTAAGTACTATAGATAAATAAGTTTAAACTTCGTAAGGGTTATGGTTGTAGGCTTGCTAATAAAGCGCTGTATCGGTAGACTTTTCAATTATGGAGAATAAGGTTCTACTACTGAAATTGGTATATTGGCGCTAATTGCGAGTAACAGAAAATGTTAAGGCAGTGGCCAATGTTGCTTCCACGAGGGAAACGTAGTTACATTTAAGGCTGTGCCATCGGGTGAGGATGTCTTACATACTATACACAATGTAAGCATAGGACTTACTTTACATACAATGATACACAATGATACTATGCACAATGTAGGTATAACAATTCCCCTTTATGCAAAGATATGTAAGGCCTGTAAAGGCGTTACTATACACTAAACCAAGTATATGATAGTAATGTTAATTATCTTTAAAAGTAGCCATGTTGCTCAGCTAACATTAGTCATGTTTACCTGCGCGGGAAACTTAGTGAAAGCATTATAATATGGTCAGCTTATAAGGTGGACTAGATAGCTTCACTATAAGGGAACCTAAAGTCACGCTCTGAAGTAGTAGGAACAAACTTAAAGATAAAAACTAAATGCTCAGGCAAAAAAATAAAAAAAATTAAATTACGTTTCTATGAAGGAGACCTAATGAAATGCTAGCATCTAGTGGCAAGTGGTGTTCAACAGGTCTCCACATGGGTATTAGAGAAAGCATGCAATCGACTAGATATAACGTGTTAAAAAACATGTAGCATAATGGCAAGTATGTGAAAACCCAGTCACAAATTCCAATGCAACAGTTAAAAAAGAAAGAGTCTAACATCCAAGCAATTACAATTGCAGTACTAAACAAGAAAAAGGTACAATATATGCAGTTGTACTTATGGCAGTTAAAGATGCTGGGGGCCAGGGACGGACAGCAGCTTGGGCTCTTGATATAATAAGGAAAGCGCTGCAAAGGGCTGCAGGTTTTTAAGGGTAAAAGGTAAATTGACTCAGGGTGGTATGTAGGATAATATCAGCTGGGAGGGAGTTCCAGGTTCTACCTACAGAGTTGGCAAACAGAGAGTCTCCAGCTGAGTTATTAGTTTTGATAGTTTGAACTAGCAATCTAATGGAAGATTGAAGAGGTCTAGGATTATTATGGGGGTAATAATGTTTTTAAGTGTAGGAGTATTTTCTGGATTGTTAAGAACTTTATATGCCACAATAAGTTGTTTATACTGGATCAAACTGGGCAGTTCTAGTCACCCAAGCTCATTTAGATTGATACAATGGTGTGTCCTAAAGGGCAGACCAGTGGCTAATCTGACAATGTGGTTGTAGCTGGTAGAGAGTTTGTTAAGAACAGACTTGTTTAAGTTAGTGAGTAAAGGGGATGGGTAGAGAAGAGTTGAGAATAGGTGAGAGTGTACAATGGCAATTCTCGCCAGTGGGGTTATGAAGGATTTAATCCTGTAAAGTGACCCTAGTTTTTTATTGATGGTTTTGATAGTTTGATTGGCATGCAGGTCAAATTTAAGATTATTATCTATGATAACACCTAGTAGTTTTGTAGAGGTGTCTGGGGAGATTATAGTGTCATTATTGAATTTTATGGCAAAGGTAAATGCAGTGGACCTATGAGTCGGGGGGGGGAGTAGCAGCTTTGTTTTATTGGGGTTTACAATCAGACAATGACTAGAAAGCCAGTTTTCTACTATGTTGAAAGTATTCTTTGTTGATGACCACAGATCTGTCTGAGATGTGGCCGAGCAGATCAGGGTAGAGTCATCTGCATATTGAATACAGCTAACTTTTGGGATGACAGTATAAAGGTCATTGATGAAAATGGAGAACAGAAGAGGCCCTAGTATAGAACCTTGGGGAACAACAAGGAAGTTGGGTAGGAGGTTAGTTTGTTTTGCCAAAGGACAGCCTGCTGTCTGCCACTCAGATAAGACTAGAACCACTGAAGGGCTTTAGTATCTAGACATAATGTTTTCAGAATGTGGATTAGTTGTTGATGATCAATCATATCAAATGCCTTGGGGAGATCAAGAAGAGGGCAGAGGATAAATTATTACTGTTATGATTATGGTGTTAGAGAATGCTAGGAGGGCTGAAGTGGTACTGTGGTGAGGTCTGAAACCATGCTGAGAGTCAGCCAAAAGATTATTCTGAATTAGGTGGTGAAGCAGTTGTCTATAAATACATTTTTCCATTATTTTAGCAAATGGAGATAATATAGCAATTGGTCTAAAGTTAGATAGTTCAGCAGAGCTGCCACCTTTGTGAAGTGGGATTACATAGGATATTTCCAGTTGGAGGGGATTTTGGCTTCTGCTATGGTTCATTTGGTTAGTATTGAGATGGGAAATGCAATGGAATCTGCTGCTTATTGTAGATACTCAGCAGGGAGTAGATTAGCAGAGAGTATAGTTGGTTTTAATTTTTGATTAAGGCATGGATAAGTGAAGTGGCAACTGGTTGTAAACTGAATGAGAGTTGGTTACTGGGGGTGGAAGACTCAGGGCCAGGGGAGCTTGGAGGTAGTTGGCTAGCTAGGGCTTGGATTGTCTCAGTGAAGAATTGATTAAAACTGTCTGAGACTTCCTCAGGTGGTTTATCAATGGAGGTTGCAGGGATTGGGGTGGAAGTTTGTCCAGGATGTAATAGTTTATTTATACCTGCCCAAAACTTCTGAGAGTTGTTTTGATTTATTTGCTGAAGATTATAGTAGTATTTTTTTGTCTTGTAAAATGGATTTTTTAGTCTCATTACTTAAATGCCAATATTTAATTTAATCTTGAGGGTCTTTTGTAGTATGCCATAATGCCCATGCTTTGTTTATATGGGTGATTTTTAATTTGGATTGCAGGCAGACATTTGGATAAAGTAATAAATAGCCAGTGAGACAGATTGAACTTTAAGCTTCATGGCTGGACCATGTAACTGTAGTGTGTATATCTGGATGGGGTCTCCAGGTGAAATTGGTGTGCGACTATGTGCAAGAACACAGCCAAACTCTGTGCTAGCTCTACATTTTGGTATGGTGGACAGGTGTAAGCTAAGCATGGCAGTGGTGGCAGTTCATCATTCTCATACCCAACCACAATAACTGGCTCTGCCAGTAGTTGCACATGCACACCCATAGTCAGATGCATTACTGCTACCTGAGCATAACTAATGTGTGCTGGATGAGCTCCCCTCATGAGGATGCCCAGGACCACAATCCCATGGCTTGTCATATCTGGACCACCTCAACCATTGACAGAGCAGTGGACATAATGGAGCATGATCAGGCACGGCCACTTTGGTTAACATCAGATGATGTGCTCCATCACAGACAACGCCCATTCCAATGTGATCATCTAATCCATTGAACAAATAACATGGTGGGGGCAATCATGCATGTCAACCTGTGCCACATCTACATCCCTAAGCATTTGTCTACAGGATCTATTGTAATGTGCCTGCTCCTCCATGATGGCCCTAAACATACAGCAAGTGGCACAGGAAGACACACCTGGATCAGGTGGAGAATGGACAGCAGGCCACCTCTGAGCACCCCTAACAACCTTCCTGTGTGTCACCTCACCATACTTTGGCTATGGCCAGAGTCCTCTGGCACTGAAGTTGCAGTAACCACATTGCCCTGATCAAGTGTCTCACCCTCCAGCTGTCCAACATCTGAGACCTCACTGGAATTTGTTGGCATAGGCCTACTGGCTGTGTATGATGGACTTACAGTGGATGGTTGAATGTCAACCTCAGTGTCAGATTCAACCTCTGCACCCCCTGACTGTGCCTCTGTTTGGCCACCATCAATCATCATCAAAGTCTACTGATACTCTGAGATCAGGGGGTAGTAATCCCACACTTCCCCTGTCAGGATCACCTGTAATAATAAGCAACAAGCACAGGAAAAGTAGTACCTACACTACTATAGTTCAATATATGCTAACAAACTAACAGTGGTGCCACTATTACAGACAGTACAGCAATAGACACAACAGTTCTAACACCCACATCACAAACTAAATATTTCTTTGAATTGCTCATCAGTACTGACATAAAAATGTTGGGCTTACCATGTCCAGATGATTGTAGGCTCCCTATGCTGAATGGCCCTCGAAGAAGTTAAGCAAAAGGTAAGGACAACATCATTAGAATGAACAGTAAAACAGGGGCTTACATTTTTACCATTTATATGTACATTAATGATACCTTTAACAAGAACTTGGATGACATGTCTACCCCAAGCCCATGTGTAATTAACCAGAATATGTTGTTAACTGTAACAATCTACAAATATTCCACCCCAAAGCAAATTTATTATTAAATAGAAGCTGTCAACATCTTACTATACAAGAAGCATTTAACTATTGAGATAGGTTAACCTACCTGGAAGCTCCTTCTGGGACTTACATATCCTCCCCAAAACAGCATAATTAACATCAATGACATGCTGTTGCACTTTCTAGTGAGTTGTCTGGATCCCTGAGAGTGGACAGGAACTCTTCATTTGGTGTCAGTGGTGGCTTTGTTGCAGCATCCCTCCCCCCAGGTACCCATCTGTTCATGAACCTCTGCAGCTGTTCTTCTCCAGGCCAATGAAATCATGTCAGTAGCCATATGGCTCACCTGATGTTATGTCCTGCTTGGGTCACCTACTGGATTCACCTCAGCCACTATCTGTTGCCAAATTTGCATTCTACCAAACATATCCCTACATCCCCGCTGAAGCAGAAAGGCAGCATGAAGCCTATATGTTTCAACAATTACTTCATTTTAAGGGCCATTGAAGGGGATTGGGATGCCTGAATGTCATAGCCTAAGTGACATAAAAGGTAGTATTCCACTATTACCCACTCGAGTAACATAAAACAGTCAAGATATTAAAATATAAAAAAATTAAATGTGTGGTTGTAACATATTACAATCATACAACAAGCAAGGTTGCATCCAAAGCAAGGAGAGAAACAATAGCAAATCTTGTTTGTGCCAAAACAGAATTGCAGCTCGGCTTCCCCACCCTCAAAACAACAGGGAAATGACACATTTTGCTAACAAACCATCAGTGAAGTGCTAAAAGTGCTATCAAATAATGTGTCCCTGAAACATGTATATACATTTCCCATAGAACATTACATTTTAAGCAATTTCCAGTCATATCTACCTGTGGCCAGCAGTCCACCAGATATGTGTATGGGCTATCTTACAAGGCTAACCCTCCTGTGTCATCGACAATATAGGACAGTTACATTTCACAAAAAAACAATTGAAGAGTATACAGAGAAAAACAGTTGTAACATTAGCACCTGTGATGACAGTTAATAAGACTATGCATCTGAGAAAGTAAAATTCCCTGATAAACATGTTTATGCCATTAGTACACTTCTAAGAAATGAACACCGATAAAATTAGGATTTGCTAATGTGTATATATATATATATATATATATATATATATATATATATATATATGTATATTAACAGATTTTTCTTACTGACATTTCAGCAAATTTAGTATACAGCTGAAAAATGCAAGCATACAGATGCAGATAAATCCCAAAGTAATATCTTCTGTGTTATCCAAATAAACAAGTCTCTACACCTTCAGGTTCCCTAGCTACACTGTTCTTTTTTATAGTGTAGATTCAGAGCTGTGAGTATGGTGAAGATGCAAATGAGGTGTTAACTCATTAGAATTGCTGAAAACCAAATACTTGGCTCTATGTAGTGCAGGAACTCCCTTAATGTTTGTTGCTAATGGATTGCAAATGTGAATGATTACTAGTAGTGAGAAGGAAAACACAACAGCAATTCAGACTCCCCTACCTCCAGTGGGTGTGTCAGCTAGGTTAGACCTACAGAGTGTAGAAGTAATTGTATAAAGATTTTAAATGTAAATAAGCAGCACACATCTCACAGTTTCTCTTCAGTAACATCCAACCTCCCCTTCATTTCTTGACAACTGTATATTATTACCATTTAATAGCCTCACACATTTTAAGGAGAATGAAACAGAATGCCTTACAGACTCCACGTCTCAAATCATTGGTCAGATAAGGCAGGCATGAGCAGCAAACACAGTGAGATAAGACAGGGCTGCATTTATGCAAGCACTAGTCAGAAATGGTTGTGTGATCACTCAGTGTGCTGCTTTTGAAATTAATACATGTACAGATGTGTTTTGTTAGTACTGTGGATGATGTTGCAGTTGGTTGTATGCACAATGATTTTAGCTCTCTGTTGCAAAGCTGTTTGTGTGGTAAAAAGGGATAAGACACTTTATTGTGTTTTGAAGGTCCATTGGGGTGAGAGTTCATATCCAGACCTGTGTAAAAACTTTTCATGTGTACCAACATAAATTTTGTAGTGTACTCAGTGCACTACTTTTGAAATTAATACAAGAACAGATGTGTTTTGTTAGTACTGTGGATGATGTTGCAGTTGGTTGTATGTACAATGATTTTAGCTCTCTGTTGCAAAGCTGTTTGTGTGGTAAAAAGGGATAAGACACCTTATTATGTTTTGAAGGTCCATTGGGGTGAGAGTTCAAATCCAGACCTGTGTAAAAACTTTTCATGTGTACCAACATAAAATTTGTAGTGTTGTTTAATAGATTTTCTTCATTTCACCTAATTTTACCTTTTTGTGTGTTTTTTCTTTTTTTTTTAAGCCAGTGTTTGCGCAGTGCACTGCTTAGTGCAAACTAGGGAATTGGAGGAACACAAGGAATGTTAGGTTTAGCTGTGCTTATCTCAATTGCATGATACTTAACCGTGTGCAAGCCTGAACTTGTGGCCCACACAGGAAGCAGACAGAACACCTGCAGGCAGGGAGTAGACAGCATAAAAGTCAAAAAGGATACATTGATGCATTTTTGCTTTCTATCATGCAGCGCCACTAAGTGATGTTGAGCAGTGGTTAGCAAGCTTTCCCAACACCTGCAGCCATTGAACATCTGCAGACAGGACAAAGACAGTCAACAATTTAAAATGGATACATTCTATTAATTCTCTTGAGCACCATCAAATCATGCTAAGTGGAGTTGCACAGCAGTTAACACACAGAAAATAAGAATTAATAGGGAATTATGCAATTGTTTTTTTAACTATTCATGGGGCAGCAGGTGTAAGTATAGGGCTGTAATACAAATGGTCCTGGGTTCTAATACAGGAAGTGCAACATATTTTTACTGTTGTGACAGTCCAGTTTATAGTAATGAACAGGAAAATATACAAGTGTTGTTTCAATGTTCCTAAGTGCAGGGCTGCCATACACATGTTCTTAGGTTCTAATACTGGAAATTCCAAGACATTTTTACTGTTGCTCCATTTCATATTATATTCACTCTCATTTATAACACTTTATACATAATCATAAATAGTGGACCTGATATGAATTATATGTTTGTGGAATAAAACATCCTTACTGTGTTTTGAAGCTTCAGATATATGACTGAGGGTATACTGTCTACTATGTTTCTGAAAGTATAATTCTGCTTTCTGGACTGAGCTTTCACACTTAAATATGACACATACACAAATGAATATATGTATAAGGACCTTGTCAAGTCACACACCTACACAGTTAACACCTCAGGCTGCCCTCTGTATTTATGAATGATTCATGACTATGCTGAGAACTATTCTGTGGAAAAGATAGAAAATCACTGTTGTAGAAGATGTTTTGTCTCTTATGCATATGTTTGAATTCCCACACTGCAAAAATTAATTTTAGCAGTATATAGAGCCAAACAAATATGGCAAGTCAGGACATTAATGCCCCCAGTTCATGTTAGCAAAATTAAATCACCTAATATTTACAGCAGCAGCAGCATACACCCCTCAAACTAATTTCAAGTGTCAGATTAAACTTCCAATTTCAAAAATTGCTTTCTTCCCTGGTTGACACTGTTGCTGTCTGCTTAACATTGTGCAAACATGGTTGGCCTCATTGCTCAGGTTTGTACACTGCTAGTAAATGTGATAACAGGAACTGATGGGAAATCATTATTTGCTATTGCTCTACTTTTGGGATTAGACATGTCTGGCATTAGAGGGGAAGGTGCCCAATTTACAGCACAGAGGTGAGGGGATTAGGAGTCCAGGTAACACTACCCTGACAGCTGTTGCTGTGGTACCCTCTGGGAGTACAGGTGAAAGTGGGGATTTCATCATGTACCAGAAGATGACAGGGTTGGTGCATAGGGTCATGCACAGCACCACTGGTGTATGCCTACACCTGATGGAGACACTGGTCTCCCTCATGGTCCATAGGAGTAGAAGATGTTAAGGACTCCAGCAGCCAGTGGAGTAATGGAAAAGTGATGTGAGTCCTGCAGGTGAGGACTACATTCTCACTATCCCCATGTTTAATGGTAATGAGTTTGCACTGTCCCCTCCCTCACCCCAATCATGGTGTCACCCAAACTTTTGTGTCCCTCGCCATCCCTGTGTCATGTCTTGTTTGTCCTGTTTGCATTTGCTTCCTTACCTACCCAACTTACCTGAGCCAGAAATATCAATGTCCCTTACCCAGCATCCCCCTATTACTGAAGTAAGAAACAAAAATGGGCACCTCTCCCCCCCCAAAAAAAAAAAAAAAATATATATATATATATATATATATATATATATATATGTATATATATATATATATATATATATATATATATATATATGTGTGTGTGTGTATATATATATATATATATATATGTATATATATATATATATATATATATATATATATATATATATATATATATATATATATATATATATAGTCCCATATATAGCTCTCCATTTCACGTGTCTTCTTATCACACTTGATTTGGTACAATTGGTTATACAACATAATTGCATTGTTGTCACTCCTCTTTGTGCAGGTGACAGTCTAAATTTGGCTAATATTATCTATATATTTTCATTTCACTTTGCTGAAGAAATGGATAGCTATGGTTCTTTCCTACTTCCCTCCTGCACATTCCTATATTGCTTTCCCTTTGTTCTTCCCCCTGCTTGCTCCCAATTTTACCACTTTCCTATCTACCCTATTTTAACATCAATAATCTGGTCAAAAATAGAATCACACACAACACACATAAGTACCAAAAAAAAAAAGCAATGGAGCCCTTTACTTTTTGGCCTATTTGTTTGTGCAGAGTTGGGTATTGCACACCAATGCCAAGTGAAGCTAAACAGCTCTTCTGTGGTGTGGTTAACTCTGAGTAATGCTGCTTAAACATGCTGCACTACAACAATACACTGTAATATATTGTCAATGTAGTATAATGAATAATTTCACTGCATTATCACTACTTATTTACATACATCTGGATTCAAACCCTATGTCATATGGGCTCAAAAAGAAATGTGTCAATGAATTACAGCTGCTGCCACAGAGTCAGCTAAGCAGCAGGTGTGTTTCATATACTCAGTACTAATTATAATAATTTTGGCAATGAGCCTTCCATTTGCACACTGCTTAATTATGCACAGGGAAAGTAGTGGAAATGTGTATCTTGCATGTACAAACACTTTGCCAACCATTACACAGACCTGATCCTCTGTGGTACAATATGCAAAGTGGACAGTAGCATGTATTAATTTTGTACTTTTGTTTACCAGGCATTTAATGTTCATGACATGAAATTATATGTGGAACTAGAAAAAAATGAAGGCTCTATTAACAGAAATATCATATATTTACAATGTAGCCATCTGTTACCTCTCCTATGCACTGCAACCCTGGTCTCTCAGTACTTGTTCACAAATATATCAACTAGACTACATCAGTTAATAACAAATGTTGTTTTATATACCATGGCCATCTTTAGAATGACAATACACATTCAGGTTTTTCAATGCTTGTAATAATGTGGACACCTGTTTCTATATAATTTGTAAAGCTGTCTCTTTAAGTATATATGCACATTGGAACACAAACACCAATTACTACACATTGCGCACTCATCATTCTGATAGCATGCAGACCTTGAAATATCATGACAGTTGAAGATGTCTACACATCCATTTCATGCAGGCTTTCCAACATCTTCTCTCCAACATCCAGTGCTGATGTTATCCACCATATGTTGTCTTGCAGCCTTGTAAAAGTCAGACTTGTACTATGGTGTTTGTGTAAAGTACTGAATTCTCTAGTCTGTGTACTTAGGTAGGTAGGGGTTCTGTTCTCAGTGCAGTCAACTGGGAGGTGTGTGTGTTTGTGCACTTTCTTGACATTACAGAGATCATTTAACACCAGCATGTGGGACACTGCTGTTAGTATTTTCTCCTCATCAGGCACTGGTTATACTATCATCTATAAACTGTTGTCTGACACTCAATCAGACTTGAGCTGTGGTTCTTGCCTTAAATACAAAGTTCTCTAGTTGGTATACTTAGGTAGGGGTTCACTTCTCATTGCAGTCAGCTGGTGTGTGTGTTTGTGTGTGTGTGTGTGTGTGTGTGTGTGTGTGTGTGTGTGTGTGTGTGTGTGTGTGTGTGTGTGTGTGTGTGTGTGTGTATGTGCGCACTTCCTTGACATTATAGAGAGCATTCTGCACCAGCAAGTGAGACAGTGGTGGTATGATCACCTATAAACTGTTGTCAGACACTCTCCAAGTCAGACTTGAGCTGTGGTGCTTGCCTTAAATACAGAGTACTCTAGTCAGTGTACTTAGGTAGGGGGTTGTTTTTACTGCAGTCAGTTGGGGCATGTGTGTTGTGTTTTTGCACTTGCTTGACATTACAGAGAGCATTTTACATCAACATGTGGGACACTACTATTAGCATTTTCTCCTCACCAGACACTGCTGATGTCATCACCCGTAAACTGTTGTCTCACACTCTATAAATCAGACTCGAGCTGTGGTGTTTGCCTTAAATACAGTGCTCTCTTGTCAGTGTACTTAGGAAGGGGTTCCGTTCTCACTGTAGTCAACTGGAGTGTGTTTGTGCACTTGCTTGACATTACAGAGCACATTTTACATCAACATGTGGGACTTTTCTATTACCATCTTCCTCTCATCAGACTCTGCTGATGTCATCAGCTATAGTTGGTTTGCAGATGTGCAATATTCCCATCAGGGCAGGGTCGTAGAGTGTCCTGTAGGCCAAGCACAAGTCACCTTATCCTATACAATACAAATAGTGTCAGCCTATGCACATACTTCATGGCATGGTCTGTATGCCCTGTATTTTCTTAGTGAGAAACCCCTGTTGTCTCTCCAGCTGCTGCAGGTGTCTGCTGATGTACATGTAAAAGGAAGCATTATATTCTATTAGTGTTCTGATGAGGTTCGAGTACAGTGCTGTTATTTCATCCTCAGTTCTGGATGCAATTGTCTGACTTATGAGGTGCATGGCATAGCCTTTCCATACTACTGTGGACACTTGGTGGTTGAAATTCAGATTGCTGTCTATGTGTGTTCGAATGTCTTGCACCACTGGGTTTCAGCACAGGAGGAGTGTTTTCAATGCTGTAATTAGCAGGGAATTCCACTTTGCAGAAGACCAAAATAATGATGCATTTTTGCATTTCTTTGTAGACTGTGTGGCTTTGGCACCAATCATTTGTCTGTGTAGCCCTCCTGTAATATTTTATAATCATTGGTGGACTCAATGTTTGCACCCAGTATGCAAGAATCAGCAACCTTGGTATGCCAGAGGCTGTATACTTTAGCCTGGACTGTCAAGAAATAGATTCCAAACAATAAAGGGGCAAGCACAGATCCTTGGGATATGCCAGTGGTAACAGCTCTACTGGTGGAGGTATAGCCAGTTGATTAACCATCTACTAATGTAAGGGCTAATCCCCAGCTGGGAAAGCTTCTCAATGATACCTGAGTATGGGATTATGACCAAACCAGTTCTATATTATAACATCGAAGTCTTACAACTTCGAATGTTATAATATCGAACCCAGTAGAGCAAACGTTGGAAATAACGAAGCTGCAGAACACCGAATACTTTCCTAGGGAAAGTATTCAGTGGGCCATTTCTGCAGCTTCGCTATTTCCTCGACTGTGGAGCGAAGGTTACAGACCAGGTTAAGGTAAGTGTGTGCTTGAAGGTGAGTGTGCGATCGGGCGTGGGTTAGGTGAGTTAGTGTTAGGGACTGGGTAAGGTAAGTGTGCGATAGTGACAGACCTTAGGGTTAGGGCTGGGTTAAGGTAAGTGGATAACTAGTGGTGTATGTATGGTTTAGGGTAGGGTTTTGTGAAGTGTGTGTGTGTGTGTGTGTGTGTGTGTGTGTGTGTGTGTGTGTGTGTGTGTGTGTGTGGATTATTTATTTTGGTGTGCTTGTGTTGTGTGTATGTTTGTTGGAACAGCAAATGTTTTCCCTGGGAAAAAAATTTGCTATTCTGACTGTTCGGTTTTCTGGTGTTTCGCTCTACTGGGTTCGATATTATAACATTCGAAGTTGTAAGACTTCAATGTTATAATATAGACCCGTCCAAACCCTAGGCCAAATCAAGACAGGCATTATGCACTGTCATACAGGCCTATTATACAGAACCAATAGCCTGTGACAACATCACAGATTATCTATAGCATGAGTCAGCACATACACATACTTGACACTGTTGGATACACACTTCAACACACCCTCTACACAGAATATGTTCCTGTACAAGGGTATACATCAACATACATACATCTGAGTTGGGGGGCGCAGCACCTGATGCATGCATGTATAGGCACATCCTGACTCTCCTCATCTGTGAGGTAGACCAAAATGTCATCATGGAACTTTTCTAAATGAACACTAGCAATATCCTGGCTGTGTACAACAGACATGTTTAAGTTGTTAATGCTACATCCATGTCTGTTACATCTGTTAGATGTCCTGAAAGAGGTTATTGAGGGCATGCATGATGACAAAACTATCATTCTGTGGAACTTGACCAGGCCAAGGCTTTTGACACAAATTCACACTGAGGTATTCACTCCACACTGTCAGATTTGGCCATAAACATCTATATCACCAAGTGGGTAGACCAGTGGACCACATATGTGTCATCTAAATACATTGAAATGTTGGAAATGACTTATATCTCAGGTCCATTGAGCAGGTCCATGCATCATGGCTGTCTACCAGGTCCTTTCCTGTCCATCATTTAAGTCACAGATGTCAAGGATGACATACACATATTGTGTCCAAGCAGCTGTCTTGAAGATTACAGATTATGGGCAATCATTGACTCTAATTGTGATATTAGTATAATTCAGACAGTATCATCATACACCAAAGATTGCTGCCACAGCTATGACAACACATGAGATGAAGCAAAAACATGGGGAGGTTTGTTACATTTGCAAAACTCAAGGATAATGTAGACATCACACCCTATAAGACCTGTGTCCTGGGGTAGATGGCATGCGGAACATCCACCAGCATGTGGCCACAGTGGTGACTACTCCCTTGTATGTAACACAACTACTGAGTATGTGCAGGACATATTCCATTCCTCCATAGTTCATAGCCTTCATCACACCAATAACTGAGTACAATGCACCCTTCTTCATGTGCCTCCCTACACATCTTCCAGTGATGTGTAACTAAAGTGCACCACCTTTTCCACAGTGAACTGTCGCACATCTTAATGGCCATACCTAGGTATTCTTTTTGTTGCATAAACATTATTGTCTGATGGTGCAGAACACCCATCAAGGTTTTACACCAGATGCATGTGTGATACCTATTCCGGTCATTGATGGCATGGGTTACATTCGTGACAATGAGGATTGTGCTATATATATATATATATATATATATATATATATATACCATGCACACCAGTCAACTAGCCTGTATTAAAGTGTCAGAACAGTGTCTTTGTTTACCCTCATAGATTGATGACATGTCATAATAGTTGTACAAGTCTAATCATGCAGAACCTGATCACTCAGAATCACATATGTTGTGTCAGAGGCATGGGATTAATGATGGTATTATTCTGATATTGTTCATGATTGTGCATTCTTCTTTTACCATTGTTCATGAGTCTTTAACTGTGTCCCACTTGTTGGGGACCTCTGCTGACATTACATTCATATTCAGGCAAATCAGTTTGTGCAGCTTCACAATATGCACCCAACCCCAATTGTATATAACATCCCTGACACATATTCTCTCCATTGTTCATGTCAGGATGCTTATCTCAAAAATGCATTTTCACCATTGTTACGTCACCTTGTCTGACAGTCACATAATATACATTTTCACTGAGCAGTCTGTACTGTACCATGTTGATATGTGATTGTTTCTCCTACAACTGTCTTCCATTTACATGTGTTTATCTGCTGTAACGTACAATGTTTCACCTGGCCAATTTCCCTGTGCTCATTCCTACAGTTCATCTCTCAGTCCCTGTTTAATACACACACTTCCCCTGACTGTTTATTTTAAATGGCAATCCATGTACGCTTATATATCATTTACACAGCTTTTCCACAGAATGCCTGTAATAGGATTTCACAATACTCTGCACTGTATACACTGTCCTGTACTCTGTTTGAATCATAAACACTATATGATAAACCCTGGTAATCACTGTGGTATTCCATGCAATCCAGTTAACCTAATTCTCTCTACTGTAAACACGTTTGCTATTCATGTTGCTTTACACACAGCCACAAAACCGAGCCGGTTTACATTTAAACATGGTGCTCTGCACGAATATGTAATCACCACTGCTGCTCGTGCAAATACATAAACTCCGTGTAGGCTTCTCACAAAGCCTACATGGAGTTTATTGAGTCCCACAGTTTGTGAAAAAACATTTTTGAGAATATTAATTACATAATTAATATAGATATAAATATGATGATGTATGAATATGATAAGAACAGGAAGAAAAAATATGTAAAAAGGGTAGATAAGAATTTATTTTATGCAATATGCCTTATTTGGAATGAAAGACTGAATGAAACTTTGTTTAATGGAAAATTAATTTTTGTCAGATATATGGTGAAAAATTACATTATTGTTGTGGAAGAAGGTGTGGGAGGTCAATTATGGAAGAATAACAATGAGGATACTATAAGAAAAATATTAAATAATAAAAAAAATAGAAATGCATATATACGTATGTGCCTGTAAATATTTGTCTAGACTCAAGAATGTCTATGTTAAGTGCATACCAGTCTGTTTTCCTACTGATTTTCTTGTAACATTAAATACTGATGGTTCATAAAGGTTACCACAATGTGGAGACAATATTTGCATTTAGTCTAATCTTTTTGAGTGAACAGACCTTACAAAAAATGTGATAGAGATGCTCTTGAATATAGATTGTGAACACTTAGTGTGCATTTAATAAGTGTTCATGAGTCCATTCCAAAGTGTTTGTTACATTGTGCAAAATAATGGACCCCTAATATTTTCAGTAAGTGTTGTTGGATCTTTTACCTGTGCCTTAGCTCCCCTAAGACAGGAAAATGGGCCCTTGGTTTAATATGTCATCTACTGGATGGTACACTTAGAAGTGCAACACCTCCTTATGATGCACTGCAGTTTTAGTACTGGAAAATTAATCCAAGTACTTTGAGTGGGAATAGAACCAGAGAGCCTTCTGATCTTCCAGCACAAAAATGCTACCTGCTGAGCCACTGACACTTAATTTTTGCATTGTGCTCATATTGTGTCTTCAGTACAAGCCGTGACCAAGCAGCATTCTCTGAATTAGTCATCCCAATTAATAATGTACATAAATAAACAAAAATCATCAGCATGTTATTAATTCCATCAGGAACATAAATGATGTGGCCAGAACAGTTGTAATAATCATAGTAATAGATACCTGTCATCTAATTTGGTAATATAAATGTACTGCATCCAGGAACTGAGGATCGGGAGATTTCAAAATCGACACATTCTAGACTTTTTGCACCTGTAACTCCACTGCTGAGTTGTAAAAGGAGGAAATGATTGTGTGCTAATTTCTTAATCCTAAAATGGCTATTTAGTACAGGAGTGTCCAGACTGCACATGGGAAAGTACAACCTTGCAATTCAAACCTTCTGTTTGTTGAACTCTGCCACTAAATAAGATGTGATGTGATGTTTTGCAGGCCTACACACATTTACAGGAATTAAGGTAGCATGTTTTTTAGAATGACCTTATTGGGAATCAATAGGGAAGGGCACAGCAAAAGAAATGTATATAAAATCAGCTACATCACTGGAGAAGACGTAATAGTGTTTCCTCATTTCCCAACCTAATTTTAAACTGTTGGCAATAATTATCGACAAGATGTGATATCATGTTTTTAGTCGGCAGGGAATCTGAACTGTCCTGATTCTGGTTATGATTTAACTTTATATCTACAGGACTGAATGCCTGTTTGCTAAAGGAGTTGGTACAACAAAACAGCTTTAGGGGCTATTCAGTGCTATTAGTATACATGGCATGTGCAACACCTGCTTAGACTAAAACATTTTACATGGAGCTGATTTAGATAGTTGGATACATAGACAGCTAGATTAGATGGATAGTGTGTGAGAACTGTACCTTCCTTTCTTCAGAGACTTGGTTTTCTTAAAAGGCACAACACAGTGTACAAAATATATCTTCAACTTTCTGCCTTATTTACCAAATAAATGTGTCTAATTGGCATGAAAAGAGGTTTACAGAGAAATGGGAGATAAAAAGGTCAGAGGTTTATACACATACCATTTTAATGCTTGAATTTAAATTAATTTATGGTATTTTGTTATACAATTAAATGGTAGATACAAAAAAGCCCATGTTAATTGGAGGCCTCACTGGTGGATTACAATAGTACATTTCTTTAATATTAACAGACCATGAAATTAAAACACACTGATCCACAAAAATTACTTTGCACTGCAGATTTTTTGTTGTAATTAAAGTCTAAAAGAATAATCCACAATTTTCAGTTCATTATTATTTTTTTCACATTATTTATTAGCTATTAATCAAATGTTTGACAGGGTCTGTTTAATTATGTATAGCTTAGTCAGGTCTTGGCTTAAACATTTTTCTAGGTAATTTTTATCTTCCCTTGTGTATCATAAAATCTATCATCAAATCATAAACCTGTAATATATTTGTCAGATACCACCCACCTTCTTTATTATAAGACTGCACAAAATAATTTGAAGGCATGGTACATAAAGTTTCAAAATGTTCTTCAGAAGTCACCATGACCAAAATACTGTTGACAGAGCACTAAACAAAGAGTTTTGATTTCTACAATGCCTATTGCCTATGCTTGTGAAGAGTTTGTTTTACATGAACCTGGCAGGGAAAGCAAAATGTTTCCATGTAAATGTTTGCTTCCATCAGCTCTTCAGCATGGGTGGAATGAGGCCGGGGTAGGTATGCTTGCTGGGTAACCCACTGATCCATTATCATGTAGCAGATGCTATATGAGAATGCATGTGGTTTATATGTGTAGTGGGAAGAGCTGGAGCTCAAACATGTGCAGCATCTCACAGATGTGCCTCAGGACAGAACTATTATAAATACTTTTGATCTTTCCAAAGGATTTCTTATCCCCTTTAGGTCCTGGGATGCTTCTAGTTTTAAAAGATGGAAAAGCATGGAATAACTGCTTATTCTTCGACAACAGATATACTTTTACAAAAAGCCTCAAAATTAAAATAACTACTTTAAAATAAATAACAGCCTGAATATAAAATGTGCAAATGCTCTAGAATCCATTATATTTCAAACATTTCAACATTTTAAGGGTCATAAATGCAACTTACAGCTCTATTTTTTTTTTTATTTTTCCCAAATTCCCTAAGCTCCTACCACCTTAGTGTAAGGCTTGCTTTTGGTTACCACAGCCATGATAAATATTTTTTTTTATTATTTCTCTTTGTTTTCAGAAACATGTAATGAAGTTAGTGTAGGAAATTCTCCAGGTCCACCTACCTTTGAAAGTGCTACTGCTTCAAAAGTAGCTGCTAAGAGTCAGAGCAGAAAAAAAATCAGAACCCCCGAATCATCAAGAAAGGAAAACTGTCTTTCCATCTATTGGATTTTGTCTTCTCATCACATACTCTTAGATTCTAGTTTATTATGGAACTGAAACAGAGGACTGGCCTAGCTTCTATTTTTTGTCATAGAATACACAGTTAATTTTAGGTGAGTATTAGTGATTAAAGGATTAGGAGAACTGCTTGTTTCAGCTTACTGTTTCTAAGCAATATTTAGATTGAGTTTGTGCTACTTGCAGTGTGTTTGAGTACTACAGGAGATGCAATATGCCTGTCTTCCAAAACCCATTCATCCCATCACCGCAGGCATGCATTTCTGTACTAAGT